>NW_022983600.1:0-42621 GCF_010093885.1 Aplosporella prunicola CBS 121167 | reverse complement strand
AAAAAAAAAGCGAACTATACTCTTTAAAAAAAGAGGGAAATATATTTATAAAAAAAAAACTAAAGATATTTATAAGAAAAACAATTTCTAAGATATACGTTTTTATAATATATTGTAATGTATCGAAATATATCGAATTTGTTTTTTAAAAAAAAAATATATATTTATCAGAGAGACTTTTTTGATATATGTATCTCAGAAAATATGCGAAAAACTTATATATCTTAGTAAATAGCCGTAGAATCTATATACTCCAAGATTATAAGAGCCTTTATTTATTATTTTATTATTTTTAGCCTACGGACGGCTGGTATAGTAGTTCGGCTTATTAACCTAATAAAGATATTTTTACCTAGGACTCGGGCTAGGGATTAGGTAAGGGGTACTCTATAGGTACTACTTATATCATCCTCTATCTTAGTTCCCAGTGACTGACATTATAGGCCTAATGTAAAAAAATTTATACCTTTACAAAGCGATCTCTATTCTCATGTAATCTAACCAGCGAATCAAGCTGCTATTATGAAAGCCATAGCTGTACGCTTACGACTTCACATCCTACTATTTGACTACTAACGGCTGTAGTACTATTGGCAATTCGGGAACGGGTGCCGCATATCCACCCTATCTTAGAGACTAGCAGTCTCATCATGCTTTTTGTACATCATATCGAAAATCTGAAGATCTTGAAGAGCATCCTCTGGGGTGGTCTTGATTTTCTTGCCGTCAACAAAACATGCATGCATTTCCTTCAATTCAGCCGTGTAGGCATCCTCGTATGAAGTGAGGACTTCCCTGGATTGAATTTCGCCATGTTCATTGAGTTCCTCTATCCGAACTTTGATTGGCAGACCCTTAACATAGGGAGAATCATAATGGATTGAGACGCGTTTGTTTTCTCCGTACACGGCAAGATGCGCGTCAAATTCAGGAACAGCATCAATGCCGCTTTCATACGTGACCGCAAAAGGCTCACCAGTCTTGTTTCGGAAGTTGAAGATGGCGGAGTAGAACGGCTCATTGACTGATACACCACCGACCGACTCTGGGAAGCCCAAAGCTTCCCTCATCATAGAGATGTCCTGGTTAAGTTCAAGTCAGATATCGTAAATTTCAACTCAAGACCAATGTTTCCCTAACCAAAACCCTGTCCACAATATGCGCGAACGCCCAGCCTCTGATGTGCAGGTGATGTGGAAGATCCCTTAAGGGAAAGACAGGGTCCGAAGTAGGAAGACAGTACTTACGTGAGAACCAAGGCTTCCAAGGAACCTACACATCTTTTTCCGCTCCTCTGTGATCTTTTTCCCGGGGAAAGCTTCTGCAAACAGCTCCCCCAAAAGCCTCTCTCGTTCCTCAGCAGCACCATCAGGGAAGTCCGTATTCTTTACTTGGAAAGTCCCTGACTGCGAGACGAATTGTAAGTTCGGCCCACTGAAGTCGCGAACCCTCGCGTACAAAATCCGCGGGATGGATGCAATTTCTCTTGTAAAGGCCTGCGTGAAAGAAGGCGCGTACCGCCTCATGTACCCTACAAAGACTCGTGATCCACCTGCCGCCTTATCTGCTTCCGCAATTCTCTGGGCAGAAGGTAGCGACAATGTAAGTGGCTTCTCGATCATGACGCGCTTGCCGGCCTTTAATGCGGAGATGGTGTAGGGCGCATGATATTCGTCCGAGGTGAGTATGAAGACGACGTCGACGGCAGGGTCGTTAATGACTTCGTTCGGATCGGTACAGGACTTGGGGATATGGAATTTGGCGGCACAGTGTTCCGCATTCTTGCGAGAGATATCGCAGATGGTTTCGACCGAGTAAAGATGAGAAAGCAGGCTAAGAACAGGCAAATGAATGACCTGAGTTACTTCGCCAGCGCCAATGATACCAACACGGAGCTTCGCAGGAGCGGCCATGGTGAGAAGGTCAACAATGCGTACGTTGGATTGTGGGAGAGAGGTTGAAAGTGGCAGCAAGGCGGATGTGCGCAGCTACGTTATGTTCCCCACTATAAGAGCGGGGCGATCTGCTCTGCCAGACTGCGGGGCTGACGCGAAGCGTTTGTACCAACGTATAGCGAGACAGAGACAGGGGACGATACAAGCAGTCCCTACAGAGCACTTCTTGCCCAGCTCCTAGCCCGAGTTCTAGGCATAGATGAAAAGGTCTTAGAGTATATATGGACTCTAGATATCTTAGCTGGGTCTCTTCTTCTACTCCACAAGTATCACCATCTCGCTTCACGGTGAATCTCGGTTAACGGTGACGGACGTTACACGCTCCCAACGAAGCGTTTACTTTCATGTCTAACGCCCCTCTAGTCTCATGCGATCCAAGGTCCGTCCTTCATCCCTTCTCGCAATCAGAAACCAGGCACTAGCGGTCCAGCAAAATCCTATGCCCAACCAGCTGTGTACGGGCATCTTAAGCTTGTTCAGGCAAATTAGTTGAAAAGCTCCTCTTGGCACGCTCAAGAAGTTGACAGTAAGAGGGCTTGTTGCCTTCGTCAACAATAGCGTGCTGGAAAAGACGGCCCATGCCCCAATACCTCCGCACACGGTTAGGAACCAGAAAAATGGAACGTCTAGGAAGTAGCAGTTGTGATGAATGTTGGGAAGTTCACCGCAAATGAGGACCATTGGAGTCAACATTATGAGCGTCAGGGACGACGTGTAATGAAGCGTACGCCAATAGGCGCGCGTCTCCTCTCGGCTTCCTGATAGAGGCTCATCAGCTCCGGCAGCAGAGGGAAAACCAGTTAAGACGTCGCCTTGCGGCACCATATCGGCGACAATGGCACGATAAGTGCGCAGAAGCAGGACCGGATAAATGGCGACGAAAAAGGACGAAAAGACGCCAGCTACGATACTCTCCGATGTAACACGCCCGCCTGGGCGGATACAGGCAACGAGCAAACTGAAAGCTGCCGTGAGAGCAGACGACATAGTGGAAACCGAGTTGGCAGAGAGCGCCGACCGCGAAGAAGTCGAGGCAAGGATCAGGGACAGCGGCACCACACCAATTCGGGCCAAGCTGTACGTTTCTTGTGCCGAGTAACTAGATAGTGGTCGTCAGCTGCCGGCCCGTATGTGATTGACCGAAGACTAACGCGAAAGATATATTGCTCAAGACCACTTTCGCCAGGTACACGATAGCCAGAAGAAGTGCCTGGCGGGCCACACGCCACTCAAACTCGAAGACGCCACCACCAGCTATGCCAGCGCTGCCGCCAGGCAACCGGCGTAGGATACTGGCAAGAAGCCCCGTCGTTCTCGCGGCACCCCGAGACCCAGGCGATCCAGCTGAGAGGGGCGTGGAGGGAGCTACGGCTGCGCCGAGCCCCAGCCTCTGAAGAGGCCGGGCGAGCAGGCGCGTGAGGCTGGAGAACCAAATGAGAAGGATGTGTGCCAAAATCAATTGTATCCATGTCATAGTAAGCGGATATGGGAATCTGCTACGCATTAGCGAACGGGCCCAGAGGACAGTGTCGGGCGGGCGAGTCTTACTTGTATACACCAGCTGTGGGGGCACGTCAGCGCAGGCTCTTGCAGCAATGTCGACGTCTGGTGGAGACGGTACTCAGCAAAATAAAGCGGTTCATCAAGAGCAGACCGAAGGCGCAGCCAGAAACCCAGAAGAGCAGCAGACCGACATAGACCTGCCAGCCCGTCCAGGTGCCGAAGAAGAAGTTGCCGAGGCCGCCATTGGCCAGGATGCCGCGCCAGGAGCGCGCATGGCCGCCGCTCGCGATGTCCGAAGCGACAAGCGGCCTGACGAGGGACAATGGCTCGTAGTCGTCGTCCTCATCCTCGGACTGGGCGGCGCTGCGGGCGCGAGGGTAGGGCGAGGGGGTGCGGGAGATGTCGACGAGGGGAATGGCGCCAGGTTGGAGCTCGGCGGAGCCGGCGGAGGACTGGCGGAGATGGGCGGACTGTCCCTCCATGCTTGGATGCGTGTGGAGCGGACGAGGGAAGGGGTGAGTGAAGCAAGCACGGCAAGGATTACTGTGCGAGTCATGCGCCGAACCAGACATTACATTACATGACTAGGTAGGTAGGTTAGAGAGGTATCGCTATCATGGATCAAACGCCCGACTGCGGCTCCAAGCCCCGGCCCTCCGCCCACTCGTTCCACGCCCCGCACAGCTCGCCCAACCCGCTGCCATCGTCGTCAAACGTCTCCGCAATCTCCGCTTCCAGCTCCACAATCTGCGCCGCAAACCCCATCGCCTGGTGGAAGCCCACGTGACAGTGCATGTTCCACACCCCCGGGTTGTCCGCCCGCCACGCCAAGACCACATAGCCCCCGCCCGGCATCATCACCGTGTCCCGCCGCGCAGGGTTCTGCAGCCTCAATGCCGTGTCACCCGTATACGTCCCGTTCCCAATCCCAACTATTCCAAAGTCGTGTCCATGCAAATGTACGGGGTGTGGGAAGTCTATGGTGCTCTGCATGATGACGTAGATCCACTCGTTGCGCGTGGGCGCCGTCAGTAGCAGCTTGCCGCTGTAGTTGTTCACGACGCCCTTTTCCACGATGCCGCGCAGCGTCGGATCACCCCAGTGGGCGACGAACGTTGTTCCGTCAATGAACCATTTGTAGACATTGTTGGCGTCGGTCGTGACGGAGACGTCGGCGTTGAAGGCGGCGTCAGCATCGGCAGCGTCGAGAGCCAGCACAGGCGTATGGAGCGCCGGATCCTCGTCCACGCAAGCAGGCGTATAGTTGTACGCCGTTGACGTTGGCATGGCCCCTGGACCGCCGTTGTAATGAACGATTGCTCTTATATCGTGGCCTTGTCTGACGTTACCGCAGGGATCTTGGTTGTCCGAGCGCATCCAGTAGTCGCCCACTGCTTGATCCGCGGACACAATAACTTCGTACCGTTGCCCTGCAGCTTGTCAGTAATATTTCTTTTATCCGAGAGAGCTTTGGCTTACCGATGTTGATATCGAGTATATCTGTTTCATAGGGCACTATGGGCGTAAAGTCGGTGGAGATGACTTTTAATTTGTGCCCTGGTCGCATTGTCAGTCGTAAGGCCTCAAAGCTGCATCTTAAGGTCAAATACTTACCGTCAATGTAGAACTTGAAACTTGACTGAATACCCACACTAACGAGTCGCAACAAATACGATTTGCCCTTGACCACATTCATCTCGAAACGTTTCCCGGTCTGGTTAAATGAGCCATCTGGACCCCATGTGTTCATCCCGTTGATCAGGCCGTTGTCCATGGCAGGTGCTCTAGCGCCCTCCTCAGTAACGGGGCTTTGAGAGCGGGCATAGAGCGTGTCCACAGTCTCATGGCTCCAGTCCTGTAGGAAGATGTGCCCTGCGTCAACGTCATACTCGGCACTGCTGGGCCCATAGATGTTTATAGGACCGTAAACTCCTTCCCATGTTTGGAGAGCAAAGTGAGAGTGGTACCATGAAGAGCCGTAAGATGTAGCAGTAAATACGTAAGTCATCTGCTCGCCTGGCGGTATGGGGCATTGAGTGATAGATGGTACGCCGTCATACTGGTTCGTGTGGTTCTGCCGGATACCGTGGAAATGAATGGTTGTACCGTTGTCCTGCATTTGGTTGATCACAGTGACTCTGACTGTGTCCCCCCAGTTGGCCTCAATAAGGGGCCCGGGCATCGTACCGTTGACTAAGAGGCCGATCCGAGGCACACCATCTGGTGCAAAGGTTGTATTTGTGACAACGAGAGTGTACTCTACAGTCCGACATGTCTTGGGAGTGTATTCATAGTAATTGGTGGTGATGTTGTAGCCACACCATTGATCGGTCCCCGGCTGGCCTTCGCAACGGACGCAGGAACCATCGGTTGAACTTGTAGGAAGGACTTCTGGACACGCAGATACAGTCTCGGTTTCGGTTGAAGTGCTGCTGGGCTGAGTCGTATTTTGAGGTAGTGATGTTGCGGAAAAAGTTGGCGTGAAGGCTGTAACGGTTTCAATTGCCGTAAAAGTCGTGCTCGTCCATATTGTGGCCACCGAGTTTGACTTTGCAGCGGGAGGAGAGCCATACCGCTGCCTCCTTTTCAGGCTATGGGGCCAATTTGAATCGCACACACCGTGACTGGCCTGGCAGCCCTCCTGACAGTAGGCGCTTGTAGAGCCGCAGAATCCATACTGGCTACAACAGTCGCCGAATAAAGACCCTACGCACGTGTAGCCTAGCGAGCCTCCGCAAGTACCGTCTTGAGAGGGCGATCCTCTAACACTGGTACAGAGTCCGTATTCTACTTGGCAACCGACATCGCAGTGTTCGGCCGTCGCGCCACAAGTACCTTCATTGCTGCAGCAGTTGCCAAACACGGAGTTAAAACAGGTGAGTCCATTTCTCCAACCGCATGCACCATCGCGGGAGATGTGCGATAGGGCGGACGAGATACCGGCCATGCAAAAAAGAGACCAGCCGACAATTTTCATGTCGGATGGCTGAATGAAGAAAGCGAAAGATGTTATATGAACGATGAAGATTGCATTGAATACCGAATGTTGGGATGAAGAAGAAAGAAAGATAGCGGCCGACGTGGACGACGGCCTGCGGTTATTTTTGAGTGAGCAATGGGTAGACGACCAGCCTCGTATATATGGTGAAGTCACCTTAGGTCCTCTCGTAGCTGCCAGGCCGGTCACCGTTTGCGTAGCTATTTCCCAGAGTACCAAGAACGCACTGGGCCGCGCAGGCCACCGCCATGATGCTCTCAAAATGACCTGATGCTCAATGGTACTCTAGCAGTACTCAACGGCAAGTCACGTAGAGTTGCGGTCTGAAACTGTGGCTGCTGCATCATCTTTTCCTTTTTTAGCAACTCGCATCGCGAGAGCGCTTCTTGATTGGTTGCTAAGGAGCTGTGGACCATGTGCGATGCGGCTCAAATGCTAAGACGCCAGCCGTTCCCGGGAGCATGCAGAAAGACGGCACGCCGACAAGCATGTGTACCCGAGCGAGAATACGCGGGTCTCCGCATCCCGCCACCCAACCATGGACGAGGCGGTATCAGTTAAAGTGGCTGGACGTCCCGACGGCTAGCGGAAGAAGGCGGCTGAGCTCGTGGCCGTGGCTGTACGGTATATGTTTTAGTAGCGAGGGTGCTTTCAACTTTTACTAAATCTGCCACAGCCCGTGTCTCTCGATATCCCTGGGGCATACGAGACAGATCTGCTAACTGTGGTAATAGTTGGCGCGGTTGTACAAGGTGATCCTGCAAGAAGACACTCCAGCCGTCTTTCTTCGTCAGGCAGCTGTTGTTGCACCTGCATGAGTCCTTCATAGTGGGTGGGGGGTGTTGCTGACATCTGCATGCGTGAGGTAGGTAGTTATCGACCGGAGCACGGATAAACCCGCTCCATTCTTGGTACCCGTGAGCTAGGTAATTCCAGCTAGACAAGCATTTTCACGTGCGCGGATCCGTGTCCAGGTCCCCGCACTAGGTACGACGAAGACCGTTGGGTTGGCACTTGGCCACAAGCGGCTACGCACGTTACCGTCGAGCGAGATTCACCGCCTAACCAGTTAATGACGCTTGTACGGAGTGGAAGAAGAATCCAGTTCAGGCGTTCGTAGTATGCGTGTGCTCTAAGACCTTTCCACTCATATCTGGGATTTAGGGTTAAGGCTAAACAAAGAGTAGTCCGTAAGAAGTGCTTGGTCGATCTCTGTCTCGGTAGACAGTGAATCTCGGTTGACGGTGACGGACGTTACGTATCCCGAGACTGAAATGACTGCATTGCATCTGGGTAACAGATCTTCGCCCATTGGTAGGGCTGCAATCCGACGGTTTCTGGGAGACCAAAACACAACTGCTGCCGAGCGGCTCGAGCTCGGGCCCTATCGTGTACGTAGTACGACGAAAAGTGTGCAATCTCTCCTTGTCATACAGGTGCACGACGTTTTACTGTAGCCTTGCCAACCGACCTGTTCGGCGTCTTGACTCTTGAGCACGACGCCAGTTAGCCGCATAAAGCCATGACGCAGCGTCGACGTACACAGCATCGCTTTCAAACACCCGACCCATGGCGAGCAAGGCAGTACTACGTTTCAGGCGCAGCCAAGATCTGTCGCTGCATTTCTCCGGGGCGGTTCAGGGTGTTTTCCCGAAACGGCCACGGCCGTCCATAACAGGCAACCGCCCACAGGGCTGGCACCGGCAGCCGGCGGCGATCATCCGAGCCCGTGTTACCCATCGCCGTCATCTGACAACAAACATCATTAGCTGGGTATGAAGCTCGCGCCACGCTACAGCTGCCTATCCTTACATCCCTGGTGCTTCAGGTCACGAGAGAACTCGTAGTCACTCCACTTTTTCCTGCTCCTTGTCCCCTGTTCCATCGTCGTTTGTCGCGCCCTCTACCCCGCCCAATTGTGCTTTGAGGCCGCCCTTGCCAACCCTCATGGCTCTCTTCAGTTCTTCTTCCTCCTCTTTCAGACGACCTTTTCCATACTCAAGGTCCTTCCTTTGTCTCCACTTTTCTTCCTGTACCCTTTTCTCGCGCTCCGCTAGCGCCTTTTCTCTCCTCTCTCGATCCCTCTTCCGTCTCTCGACCTCCTCTAGCTCCTCGCTCGGCTGACCCGTAGCCTCCGGCGCTGGAGGCAGTGTGGAAATATATGCTTCAATCATTGAATCACGTACCGATGCAGACAGCGAGATGTAGCGCAGGTCTGTCAGTAGTGCTGGAGGCAACGCAGCGAGGCTCGTGGAGCGGTTAAGGGCAGGCAGCGGCAGTGACTTGAGAAGAGCAGAAAGGTCCGATTTGCGCGTGCTCTCCGGAAGTTTGAGGCGATTGATGTGCTCGCGATACCACTTTTCGCGGTCTTTGTCGAGAAGCTTGGCGTCCTTCATTTCAGGCTCTTTTTTGTACTTGCGCCGGAATTCAGGCCAATAAAGTTTAGGAGTAGCGTGCTTCTGCAGAAAAGCCAAATATGGGATTGCCGGGTCCCTCTTTTCGGCCTTCTCGCGCTGTTCTTTGAGCTGGGCAACACGTTCGCGTGACCATTCGCTCCAGGCTTCCTTGCGAGACCTCATGTTTGGCAGAGCGACGTATCTGTCGTCTTCAATGACACGACCTTCCTCGATGACTTTTTCCCATGTAGTGAATGGGTTGATGTGATAATCATCTAACAGGTCTTTGAACAGTGCTTTGGAGTCCTCTTCAGTCAAAGGCAAACCCTCGGCACCTTCCTCCCATTGATCATCCTCGCCATTTTCGTAAGAGCCTGGATCCATGCCATAATCTTCACCCATGGCTGCCAACTGGTATGCAATATCGTCTTCGTTGAACTCGACGGGCTGTTCATCTGCTTCTTCGTCCGTCTTCTGCCGCTTCGATGGACCATCTTCGTTCTCGGCATCCTCGTCATCAGTAACTTCGACTTCTTCGTACTCATCGCTATCATAGGCCTTTGGCTCTGCCGTAGAGGTCGTAACAACCCGCGGGACAGTCTTGGCGTCTTGGGCGGCCATTTCGGCGGCAGCAGCTTCACTATCATTCAGGTCGTCATCGCTAATTTCGCCTCGTTCACGCCGCTCGCGCCGCTCGCGCTCAATGCGGTCGAACTCAACCACACCTTTCATCACATCTTGCGGGAACTTCCAAAAGCTCTCGTTCGTGTGGGGGTTGTGCACGAAGCGCCTTCTAAGTTTGGTCTTGACTAACAACCATGGCGCACATCCAGGTATGAGGTACACGTGCTTTGGACGGTCATCGGGATGGTGTCTGCGACGGTCGGGATAATTTGCTTTGCCGCGCGAAATTTGGGGAGGTTGTTGGTGGCGTTGTTGATGATGATGATGATGGTGAGGCTGCTGGGGGTCGATGGGGGGCAGCTGGTTCGGGAACAGTTGGGGCAAGGAAATGGGGCGCTGGTATGTCGACTGCTTGGTTTCAGCGTTGTAATAGTAGGAATGGCCTAGGACAGAGTCAGCAGGCGCGGAGCGCGCAAAACGGGATGGCGGGTGACTTGCCTGTCGGAGCCTTGTGTTCGGACCAGCCGGGCGGGAGCGGCGGCGGGGCGGGGGCGGGCTTGTAGGTCGACTTGAGCATCGTGTTGGTACGTAGGCAGGTATTTGGTGGGATGGAGGGATGGGCGAGCTCTTGCAATGATGCTTTTCTTGGCGCGCCTCGGTCGGCGCGTCGGCGGATTGACAAGAGCTCGCGGCCCAGTCCGTGCGCGGCTGGCTGGAGCTCGCTCACACCTACCTCTACCTGCCTGCCTGCTCCAACGGCCTAGGTAGATACCCTCTCCCCCGCCATCCTCCCCCTTCCATCATCCCCGTACCGCCACCATGTCCCGGAGATACGACTCCAGAGTAAGCGTCCCCCACTCTTTTTGCTCGCACCCTGTAGCTCACCCGCTCCGTCTAGACGACCATCTTCTCGCCCGAGGGCCGTCTCTACCAGGTCGAATACGCCCTCGAAGCCATTTCCCATGCCGGTACCGCCCTCGGCATCCTCGCGAAGGATGGCATCGTGTTGGCCGCCGAGCGCAAGGTCACCAGCAAGCTGTTGGAGCAGGACACGTCGGCCGAGAAGCTCTACATCCTCAATGAGTGCGTCGCCATCTCCTCACCCCAGCCCTTGTCTCACATCTGACTTCTGTAGCAACATGATCTGCGCAGTAGCAGGCATGACTGCCGACGCCAACATCCTCATCAACTACGCCCGTCAAGCCGCCCAGCGCTACCTCCTCACCTACAACGAAGACATTCCCTGCGAGCAGCTTGTGCGGCGCCTGTGCGATCTCAAGCAAGGCTACACTCAGCACGGCGGTCTGCGTCCCTTTGGTGTCTCTTTCATCTATGCCGGCTACGACCCCCAGCGCCAGTTCCAGCTCTACCAAAGCAACCCCAGCGGCAACTACGGAGGCTGGAAAGCGACCAGCGTTGGCGCTAACAACGCGAGCGCGCAGAGTCTGCTGAAGCAGGACTATAAGGAGGATTGCGATCTGAAGGAGGCATGCGGTCTGGCTGTCAAGGTGCTCAGCAAAACAATGGATTCAACCAAACTAAGCAGCGAGAAGAGTATGTCGAACCCGCTCCATTTTAATACTCAAAGATGCTAACTCTACGCAGTTGAGTTTGCCACCGTGGGCAGAACGAAGTCCGGAAAGGTCTATCACCATCTTTGGGGTGCCGATGAGATTGATGCGCTCCTAAAGGAGCACGGATTAGCCAAGTCGAGCGACGGGGAGACGACTGAAGAGCGCATGGGCACGGCAGGTTACGCGGAGAATAGGCCGGAGAGTTAGATGTGACTCTACAGTCACCCCTCTGAATGGAACATGACGAATGTAATATACCTGCCTCTTATCAAGACGCCAATACATTCACGCAGATGCTCTGTCATAATACGATTCCCATCCAATTGCCACATCGCCTCGGCTTGTAATTCGACCTTAAGGCTATGATACGGTACATATCCTATTTTGCATGTTAATCACTCAGGAGCCATTCTGGTTCTGCATCTTCATCCTCCGGGTCATGTGAAAGCAGAGAACCTTTGTCGTCCTCGGAAGCAGGCACCTCTTCGCTTGTCTCCGACTTGGGAGTATGTGGACTTTGAATGACCATGTCCATCTCATTGGTTTTATTGAATCCGTCAGGTTCCGTCTGAGCAACGGAATGGGCCGAAGTATCACCCAAGGCATTTTCCGGTGTATCGACTGCTGGGTCCTCTGTCGCAGTTCCCTCCTGAATTTTTTGGACGTCCTGTTTGTGGAACTTCGATTCCCTAACCGGTTCTTCAAATGGCGCTTGTTCGGAAATCGCCCCGTTCTCGCTTTGGTCAACCACAGCATCCTTTGGGGATGCTTCTTCCCGATTTGATGGCCATTCTACGGGTGTGTTGACAGAGAAACCATTTCCATCTTCCGGCTCCAATTTGGCGTTGTCTTCCAGCAAGAACCCACCTCCTTCGTTTGGAATGGATTTATTTTCTCTTTCAAGAATCGTTCTACCCTGTTTACCGGGAGGACTCTCTTCTTCATTTGAACCATGCATTGACGAGTCATCCGGCAGAAACCCTCCACCTCCCATATCCATATCGACATCGCGCTGGAAGTGTTGTTGATGCGAATTCTCACGCATTAAGGAGCTCCGGAATATTTCGTGGCTGTTGTCTTCGGGAACGAACCCTCCTTCTAGACTGATGTAGTCAGTGTTGTTGGGGCTTCG
Organism: Aplosporella prunicola CBS 121167; assembly: GCF_010093885.1. Lineage (NCBI taxonomy): Eukaryota > Fungi > Ascomycota > Dothideomycetes > Botryosphaeriales > Aplosporellaceae > Aplosporella > Aplosporella prunicola. Next base: position 30,439 of record NW_022983600.1, on the reverse strand, counting down.
GCGGTCTCCTGTAGGGTCCGGATCTTCGCTCATGGCGGCAGCGCGGAAAAACCCACCGGCTTGTTCTTTCTCAGCTGCATCAGCATCTATCCGGTCTACCTCCTTGCCAATGTCTCTTTCTTCATTTCCTGAGGCGTATGACTGGACCTGTTGCTTGATCCTTAAGCCCAGTAGGAATCTTCGCCACAACCTCAAAGCCTCGTTTGAACGCTTTTTCTTCTCATCCTCTTGTTGCGCTTGACCTAGACCTTCAATTACACTCTCAACTGCTTCCTTGAAGTTTTCCGCGACGATAACTCCTTGTTTAATTGCCGTGCCGTGCCGTCCCTTGAATTGGAATCCAGTAACTGCATCCGCGTAATCAATGCCGAGAATGCGGGAGGCTCTGGCAGCATCACGATGCCGAATGTGTACCCCCCCTCGAGGGACCATGGATGCTACATAGACGTCAAGATTCCCAAAGGCATTACGAGGAACACGACCACGGACTATCGGTGGTGGAACGTAGAGCTCGGTTTGAATGTCCGCGTAAAGGCCAGCACCAACAATTCCCTCGGCACTGTGACCTGGGTCTTCCTCGATTTCTAATCCTGCGTGGCGGTCTCGGCGTGGCTTAGCATGCTTTAGAGGTTGCTCGCTTGGCTGCAGTAGGGATGGACGATTTAGTGGGCATATCCTAACTACGATACAACGGTGAAACTCACCTTGACTTCCCGGCCGAGCCGGTACCACTTGTCCGCACTTTTCAGAGAATGCACATCCCGGCGCCGATAAATTGGTTCCAGCTTGCTGACAGCAGAGGATCCGACATTGACCTTGCCAACTTCTCTCTTTGGATGAATGACTTCATTGTGCCTGAGATGCCTTTCAAGCACGTAGTACGGATGGTCCTTGAAGTCCTGCATGTTTTTTGGCATCTCCTCAGAAGCTTCCCTCTTGGCAAGCTCCGCATCTTCAACTTGGTCCCTATCCTACCATAGATGGTCAGAATAAGGATGCATAGTGTAGAGTAAAAGGCTCACCAAAACTATTCCACGGCGAAAGATCTTCATGGCCTTCCTCCACCATCGATCTCCACTTGGCGTCGTTTCTACCCTGAGTTTTCTGGTTTTTGCATTGTATGCTTTGGCGTACCTACGAGTGACGTCTTTCGCGACACCATCTGCCTCAAAGGCCACAACGTATGTCATGTTAACATCCAGGTCGCTAAGCGGAGGCTCTATTTTGAAAGGCTTTCCGACGGTCATGGTTGCTATTGGATCTACTGGTAGCCATTTCTGATTAGCAGTATTGAATGCTTCTACCCAATAGACTGGATACCGTGGTGGTGGAATAACGGTGCTTTTTTGTACTTGAGTGATTGTCATTAACAGTGCGTCAACATTGTACGCAAGGCCTCTCTCACCTGTAGCCTGTGATGGCGATCCTTGGTAGGGAGAAACACTAGTTCTTGGCTGTCCCATTCTCTTTATCCTCTTAATGGGCGTCGCTGCCGCGCCCCTGGATGGTTTTGATTCGGGTACGGGCAAGGAGCTTTGTCCTTCGTCGCCATCGCTCCCGGAAACATAGGTGGTTGCTTTGGCCGGTGTTGACGAGACAGGGGGTAGGATATTAGCAGCCGACGCGAACGGGAGCGGTTGCAATGAGGCGACTAATCTAGTCTCAACACCAGATGCACGTAAAAAGGCGCAGAAAAGTTGCGCGCCGGTATCAGGGGAACCTTCAAATGCTATAGCTGCCTTTCGTAGATCTGAGATGTCTAGCATTGTGTCTTCGTTTTCTGGAGGTTTGTACTGTTTTCTCCGGTCAGATCATCTCTTGAATGATCAATCATGGTTGCATTTCGTACCGCTTCAAGATCTTTTGGATCCTCTGCCCACTTTGCCCTTTTCGTTCCAGTAGCATTTATTTTGAAATCTTTCCAAACGTCCTTTGCCAGGTTGAGGCCATCTACAAAAGCCCTAGTAGCCTGGAACTGGCTGGATTTAGGGTTCAATGTCAGGGAGGTGGACATTTTTGTATTAAGGAACCTTTTTAAGGATGCCTGATGCCCACATCAGAAACGGCAAATCAACCAGCAAGGACTCGACGACCTGGTGCGCATACCTGGATTGCTGGGTCGTTGCACCACGCGTTCCTTACGTAAGAGTGATAGAGCAGGCATAACACGTGCACCTTATGGATGTTGAGCTTCATCAGCTTTTCAGCAGCAGTTGCTGCTTTCCTACGAGCCTTTGTCGGTGCCTTCTTGGCCGCCTCAGGGCCGCCTATGCTGATTTCTAAGGTGTCTGCTTCCTGAGCGCGCTGGGGCGACCGAAGAAGGTAATCAGCGCCGGAGCCCACTTCAACCTCTTCCCACTCAACATCGCTGTCACCGGTGCCTTCGGAGCTATCGCTGACAGTCTGGACGGGTGGAGAAGCAGGAGGCGCGTCGAGCTTGCGCTTCTTCGGCGGCCGGGCTTCGTCGGGCCTGGAATCCGACAGCATGGCCTTGTAAACATCGGGCACGCCATGGTTCGAGTTTGATCGTTGCCGTCTGCCGGTCCGTGTTTTCGGGGCCATGGTGTTGGCGTGGTGGAAGTCTGTCGCGTCGCGCGATGACGTTGTTTTGGGGGCTGCCAGGTCACGGGGTCGCATATGTTATATTTTCTTCCAACCTAGTCCACCACCTCACCTCCTCGTCCGACGTCGCGTAGATCCGGAAATTGCCAAAGGAAGCAATATGTCGACCAACATACCAATCGGCGAGCTGTGCAGACGCAGGACCGGAATGCTTTCTGCATCGCGCGCCCTTGATGGGAGGCGTGGAACGTAGCATTCGTGCAAGAGCTAGGACATGTGTGAGAGTTTGTTTCGGCAAGAATGACCCCGCGCTGTGTCACGGCAAACAGCAGCAGCTCCCTTACAAGATTGCCCACACCTGCCAGCAGCGCCATGTCAATTTCATCTGCCCGTTATCCCTCGACCGAGCCTCCCTCCAAGCCACGACCATGCCCAAGCTCTGCACCCATTTGGACCCTGGTGATGCCAAAGGGGATTGGAGCAATGGAGCAAACCAAACCGGAGATGCCCCGTGCCCAAAAGCTTGCCCTTCCTCGGACAATGTCTTAGACACTGCATACGCAACGCCAGGCGGGGACGTTGAGAAGGGCCCGGCTTTCTGGGAGCATGTCAAGCTCAGTGTGTCCGGTATGACATGTAGTGGATGCGAGGCGAAGCTGCGCAAGGCCTTGGAAAAAATACCATCAATTGAGAATATCCGAACCGACCTGGTGCTGTCAACAGCACAGTTTTCTGTCGACACAAGGACTATCTCGGCCAACGACGCCTTGCTGCAACTGCAGCGTATGACTGCCTACAGCTTCGAGCGGATCATTCATAGCGAAGGTTTATTCTTGGACATACTCGTGGACAGCCCTGAGGTGCTTTGCGGCCTCGCCTTGCCGTTTGGAGCACTTAGAATCGATCATCTTGGGAAGAGAAGCAAGGAAGGCAAAACTGTTGTACGAATCTATTACGACCCGGCGCGGGTTTATCCGCGCGACCTCCTGGAGAAGGGGTTTGGCATACAAGATATCCAGCTGGCCCCGATACCTCCAAACCCCTCAATAATAGCCGGTAGGAAACAAGTGCGGAAAGAGTTTACGTATTTCGTCATATCTGCTCTCCTCACTGTTCCGGTTCTAATTTTCGCATGGGCGCCTATCCCTGGGTCACGGCTGGTATACAACGCTATCTCACTAGGGCTAGCTACTGTTGTTCAGGCCGGCCTTGCTTGGGAATTTTATCCAAGTGCGTTTCGAAGCCTGATACATTCCAAGACGGCAGACATGGACCTGCTCATTGTCTTGAGTACGAGCACGGCCTGCATCTTTTCCATTGTAGTCTTTTCTTATTATGCGGCCGGACATCCGTTATCTGTTGGATCCTTTTTCGAGACGAGCACCCTGCTCGTGACGTTGATCAGGCTTGGTCGGTTTGTCAGCGAAATAGCCCGACAAAAGGCAACAGAATCCGTTTCCATCAAATCGCTGCAGGCACCTACTGCTTTTCTCCTTTCCAAACATCGGACTGTTACTAGGGAAATTGACGCACGGCTGCTTCAACATGGTGATGACTTTCGTGTTCTTCCACATTCACGGATACCCACAGATGGTGTCGTCATCTATGGTGGCTCGCAGGTGGATGAATCTACTATGACTGGAGAATCGAAACCCGTCGCAAAAGGAATAGGCTCCTCAATCACAGCTGGGACTTTGAACCTAGACGGTACCTTGGACGCCGCCTTGAGCCGCATGCCTTTTGAGAACAGTATTAGCGAAATCGGTGCCATGGTCGAAAATGCCGAGCTTTCGAAGCCAAAGTCACAAGCTATGGCTGATCGCATTGCAGGGTATTTTGTCCCTGCAATTATAGCTATCGCCTGTATTGTCTTCACTGTCTGGTTACTTATCGGCACTTGGCTTCTTGGGCTCTCAGCATCAAACTCGGCTATTGAGGCTGCAAAATATGCCATCGCAACCCTAATCATCTCCTGCCCATGCGCAATTGGCCTTGCCGTTCCTATGGTCATAGTCATAGCGAGTGGACATGCCGCGAAGCACAGCGTAGTCTTCAGCTCGCCTCCGGCCATTGAGGCTTCACGGAAGGTTTCACACGTCATCTTCGACAAGACAGGGACGTTGACTCAAGGGAAGATGACTGTTATCTTCGAGCTATGCGATCCTACCACAAGTTCACATGTCCTGGGCCTGGTTTCGGCAAACAAACATCCAATCTCGATCGCATTATCAAAGCACCTTGAGCACCAAAGTTCCTTGCAGAGTACAAAATTTAAGACGCTTAACGCCACTGCTGGTGGTGGCATTGAAGGTAGGCTTGACGGTCTTGTGGTGAGGGGAGGAAGCTATCGATGGCTCGGAGTTGAAGAGTCCGAGGTACACGGCTTTGTTGTATCGAGGCTCAAAGACGCAGGTCGCAGTATGACTGGCCGAGATAATTCCCATCTCTTCCATTCAACATTCGCCGTCACCGTTAATGAGAAACTGGCAGCCTTATTCGCACTGGAAGATGTTCTACGCCCGGAAGCTGCGCAGGTCATTTCAAAGCTCCGCTCTCAAAAAATTACCGTCTCGTTGGTCAGTGGAGATGAGGAGAGAGCAGTCCAGCGGATCGCGCAATTCTTAAATATTGCCCCGGCAAACACACGCTCTCGCTGCTCGCCGCAGGACAAGCAAGAGTACGTCCGCGATGCCCAACGATGCAATGGCGGCCAAACCGTCATGTTCTGCGGTGACGGGACCAACGACGCCGTTGCGCTGATGCAAGCCAACGTCGGGGTGCACATGGGCGGCGGAACGGACGTCGCCAAGAGCTGCGCGGACGTGGCGCTCGTCCGCCCCGACCTGCGGGGCATCCTCATAGCCATGGACCTGTCGCGGCGCGCGGTGCGGAGGATCTGGTTCAATTTCGTCTGGGCGGCGGGCTACAACACACTTGCAGTGCTCCTGGCCGCCGGGGCGTTCGTCAAGGTCCACGGCGCGGTCATTCCGCCGCAGTTTGCCGGGCTGGGGGAGATTGCGAGCGTGGTGCCCGTCATCCTAGTGGCCTTTTCTCTCAAGTTTTCCAAGCCGGAACCCCTCTCGAGCAGCGGCGGCAACGCCCTGTTGCCGGCTACAGATGCCGGGAGCGAAGGATTACGCGGTGGCATCGTGGACGCCGCGGCACGGGGCGGCGGAGGACATTGTGCGTAAACGTACGAGCCACAGAAGATTTTCTCATTCCACAGACGTTGGTGGAAAGCCGTCCAAAGGGGGCTCGTGCTCCCTCTCCCGGCGGGGAGCATGGCGGTTGGAGTCGACGGCCGACGGTCGGCTCGGCTGGCCTAGACCGCGGTCCAACGCCCTCGTCGGCACGCCGCCGTCGCAAAGCCACTTTGTCGGGACGTTGTTGTTTGATCGGCGAAGGAGGCTCCGTCTTTGATTGGTCCGTTTTTGGACTACGCATGTTGTGGGTTTAAGTCTGACTGATGATACGACGTCCGAGCTACCAGCTGCAAATCTTCTCTCCATTGTTTCTGCGTAGTAGATCCCTATCAGAGTTTGCGCAGCCAGGGGCAGGCAGGATGTCGAGGAAAGAGCCCGTTCTATTTCTTGGTATCTTAATGCTGCGTTAGTCCTTTTCTTGACGACAGGACAACTTGTGATTAATCGGAAACCGTCCATGCTCCAATTCGAACAATGCCGACCACGCAAGGGAAAAAGAAAAGAAAAAGTTTGTCCAAGAACTAAACTTCCACCATGAATGCAAGCTACTCTAGCCCCCCCAGAAACTCCCGCTGCCGAGGAGAGCCCAACAAAACCAGCAGCGGCGACGGGGGAATGATGAACAACCCGTCTCGCGGAAAAAGACGCCAAGACGCCCTGCAATTAGAACAACCCAAAACTCATGCTCACGTCCTGATCATGTCCATCCCCAAAGCGTAAAGCGTTCAAGCTCAGCCTTGGCTGATGATTACTCTGGCGCCCTCCTTGCCCAGAACACCCCTTTCCTTGGCCTTCGGGCTCCTGTCTCTGCCCTTTTTGCGACTGAGGAATCCTAGTACGCCAGATGGGCGCTGCTCGGCAGCCTGTTGTTCTGAGGGCGGGGTGACCATTGCCGAACTCTGATTAGCCATGTCCGACCAGCTGCCCTCCTCGTTCAGCACAACTTGAACGCCTCCTCCCATACTGGTGTTGCGTGTGCTACCGCGCTGCTTCATTGGCCTGCTGAACGAAGGAACGTTGGGATTGCCATCGGGACTCAAGGGATCTGAACCGGCATGGTGGTGGCCGCCATGGGCGTTGGCAAGGTTGGACGTGGGAAGGGGTGGCGAACCGTTGGGCGACTGCGTCGTGGATCTGGATTGCGTATGCGACCGGCCTTGGGTCGTGTTCGTCGTCGTTGGAACCAGGCGGTCATCCGTACAGGTCCTCTGCGATGATGGTGGCCGTTGGTATTCTGACGAAGGATTCGTCTGAGAGCCCGGTTGGCTCGTATTGTCAACCACAGGGGCGCGGTCGGCGGCGACGGCCGTGTAGTTGAAGGGCTCAAACAGCGTCTCTATCATCCTGTGCAGCTCATCTGCACGAATCTCGGCCTCTGTCGCGTCCTCCTTCAAGGCTTCTCGGGGCTTTTGGCGTCTCGCACGCGCCTCAAGTGGCGCTTCCTCCAGTAGAAGTTCCTCGAGATCGTAAGTCGCGTCAAAGTTTGTCTTATCGCTCGACGGGGTAAAGACTGGCTCAATCTCCTTGTACTCCAGGGCCACAAAGTCTAGGCCGCGGAAGAAAGGGTTATCCGTAAAGCTTTCAAAGCTGGTGGCGCCAATGCGCTTAGCCCTGTTCCTCTCGAGGAGCGAGCTGATTGCGTGAAGGCAAGGCATGGAGACGGGCGGGCTGGTAACGGGGTAAGGCACGTCCACTTTACGAATCTTCTCGGACAACTCCTCATGCGACCTGGCCTCGAACGGCCTCTGCTGGCGGTCAGCATAACTTCCAGCAAACGTGCATCAAATGATGCCTTGCGTACCTTGTTGTAGATGCACTCGTAAAAGAGCACGCCGAGAGACCACCAATCCACCTCGCATGAGTAGCCTTTGCCTTCGTAGACCTCGGGAGCAAGATAGGCCAGCGTGCCAGACTTGCTCGTCAGTGGTTTTGCCGGCGTGAAGTCGGATGCCACGTTCTAGGCAGGCGGCTGTCAGTCGAATGCAAGCCATGGGAGGCACGCGCGCGTGCGCGCACAAGGCAAAGACTTACAAAGTCGGCCAAATGCACATGGCCTTCCGAATCTAGCAGCACATTATCCGGCTTCACGTCTCTGTGGACAATCCCTTGCCTGTGAATGTAGCGCAGCGCACATCCCAGCTCGGCAATCCAGAAGCGCACCGCATCCTCGGTGAAGGTCTTGCGTGAAATGTGGAAGCGGAGGTCTCCACCGTTCATTAAATCTACTACGATGTACCTGCAGGGCGGTGAGCAGAGGGGCGAGGAAGGGGCGGGGCCAATGGCACTCACAAGTACTCAATGTCCTGAAAGCTGTATCTTAAGTTGCAAAGGAAAGGGTGGTTGAGATGTTCCAGCATCCGTCGCTCCCGTATGATGTTGCGCACGCTCTCCGACCGTACAACTGTTACACGACGTCAGCACGACGGCTGCAAGGCCAGGAATCCGAGTGGCTTCACCAACCCTCATCTTTCCGAATGTACTTGAGCGCGAAGGTGAGGCCGGTGTCCTTGCGCTCGACGATGCGGACCTTGCCGAAGGCGCCTTTGCCGACGACTCTGAGCAGGCGGAAGTGGTTGAGGTTGACTGGCGGTCGGGGAAGAAAGCGTCGGTCAGCGGAGGGCCTCTGCGGGGAGCGAGGGAGAGTCGTGGCAGCGAGAAGGGGGAGGGGTTGGAGAGGACATGGACATACCTTCGTCGGTAAAGACTACCGGCTTCCCGCTGGAGTTTCCCATTGCGACGACAAAGGGAGCATCAGCGTCGTCGAGGGGGAGAGTGGTGCATCAATAAGGAACAAGGGAATCTGGGTTTCAGGAGCGGGCGGCGGTGGGACTGTGAGGGCAAGCGGGAGGGCCACAAGGGACTGACGGCAGCAGGGGCTAGGGCGATGGAGCGCCATGCACGAGGCGTCGCCCGATGGCGAAAAAAAGAAGAGCCGAACATGAAGAAGGACGATCGCCCCGACACACACGTGTTGCACCGGTCAGCCCGGCCTTCTAGAAGACGCGTCGAATCATGACACGCAGCCGGCTGTTAACGTAGCTAGCTAGCACCTAGTAAACTCTGGGGAAATCTGCGCCTACACGCCCGCCCTTGCGCCGCCGCCCGTGTGTGCCGTAACTGAACCCTTGCAACCTGCAAAAACCCTCAAATGTCGTCCATGCCGCCCGCCGGCTCCTCCTCCTCGCCCGACTCGTAGCTGCCCACCGAGCTCATCTCCTCGTCGTCCTCGCTGTCGTCCTCGGCCTCGTCCGCCGCGTCTTTCGACGCGTACTTCTGCACGTACTCTGCTCCGCCGTCAGCGTCCGCCAATCCCACGTCACCCCGACCGCAAAACCTACCCTTGACCTTGGCGTCGTAACACTTGGGCTCGCGCATCAGGAGGGCCGCCGCCTCGCCGTTGAGCGGGTCCGTCGGGTTCGGGTAGCGCAGGAGCTGCGGCAGGAACACCTCGAAGATGTTGATCATGTCATACATGGGCGACCACGTCTGGTTGATGACGTCTAGGCAAACCGATCCCGATCTACTTGCTCAGCTTTCATTCACTCCCATATCCCGGCAGGCTGCTTACAGCTCGTCAATGTTGGGGTGGAAGATGCGGTTCACAAAGCCGATGCTGGGGCTCTTGTACGGGTACTGGTCCGGCAGCTCCACGTGGATCTTCCAGAGGCCGCCGGCGAAGGGAGCTATGTAGCACGTCAACCCGACCGCACGTCGCAGGAGCTATATAGTGGCAGCCATACTCTCTTCGGGTCCCTTGAAGCGAACATAGAACTCTTGCCTGTCGCCCGTTAGCTCGCCTGGCCAACAGGGTATATGGCGTGACGGACACTGCTCAACGCATCAGTAAACGCCGCCACCCTCGACCTTGAGACCTGAGTATGCTCACTGTTGTCGTTTACGAGCGTAACCTCGTAGTCACTCATCAGCCTGGCGAGAATCACGTCAGTATCCGCGCACGCAGGCTCCATCGTGAGGCAGGTTGCGCATTCGAAGGTGGCGACGGCACATACATCCTACGAACAGGTTAGCAATAAGCCTTTTCCAGCTCGGCAGCGCCAGTCACACATACTTCATGACCTGTCACAGCAAGCAAAGCAATCCGTCAGCTCTTTGTCCTGTCCTATTCCAAGCAGCCATGGCCGATGTGACCTACGTCCGTCTCGATTCTGCGCTTCGGGCTACTCATGTTGCCGGCTTGATCGACGCGATGGCGTAAGGGTAGTCAAGGGTATGTGCGGGTAGGCCGGGGGGCGAGGTCGAGCTCGGAGGTCGAAGGTGGATGGCAGCCGCAGCGGCGACTAGGTAGCTGGGACGGACCGATAGCGGGGAGTGGTTGGTGGTCGCGGGGGCGGGGAATGGCCTAACCAGAGACGGGTGGCAAGGGATACTGGTGTGAGAGGGTGAGAGCGCAGAGAGAGAGAGAGAGAGAGAGAAGAGGGAGCAGTGGCCGGAAGTTGGAGGAGCGGAGGAGCTCAGGACGGGGAGACTTGGGCAGTCACGGGGGGGGGGGACGATCGAAGTCATGAGTCCAGAGGCCGACGCCGACGCTCCAGGGCTCGCTCGCGTCAAAGCCGAACGGCGGGGCACCACGTTTCCCCCCTACGGCACATCAAGCACCCAGCAATGTCCAGACACCCGAGCGTCAAAACATCATCCATGATAGAGGGTGAGAGAGGGTAGCAAGCAGCTGCTCTTGGCTCCGCTCTCACTCTCACGTAATCCGGGCGGTGAGCCTGTCCAGCCGCAGCGGGCCGAGAGAGCACCCTCCACCGACCGGAACTCAACGTACTGCTTCCTGCGCTGCAGAAAACATCACGAACGCGCTGCCTTATAAAATCTCTGCCAACAATGGCTGAACTCCTTTCGGCCTTCGCTTCTTTCATCCACCGCCTTCCATCCACACCACCCTAAATCCCCGGACCCCCTTCGCACCAATGTCGCGCGCGCTTCCCCGGATGCTTCCCGCTCACTCTTGTTTGCGCCGAAAGGGGCTATGGATGCTGCCACGGGCTGCGCTGCCTGCTGTGCAGGCGAGGAACAGCTCTCACTCGCCTCTGGGTGTGCCATCGGCCAACCAGCGCAAAAAGGTCACCATCAACACGCTTCAGTCGCTGTACCGGAAGAGCGAACCGATCGCCATGATCACCGCCCACGACTTTCCAAGCGCGCATGTCGCCGACCAGGCAGGCATCGATATGGTCCTGGTTGGAGACAGCCTTGCCATGGTCGCGTTGGGCATGGAGGACACGAGTGAGATTACGCTGGAGGACATGTTGCTGCATTGCCGTTCGGTTGCGCGTGCGACCAAGGCCGCCTTCACGGTAAAATTTCATGTTGTTATAATTATTTACAGTAAATTGGAGGCTGATATCTTTTGTCCAGGTTGGCGACCTTCCCATGGGCTCCTACGAAATCTCGCCGGAACAAGCACTCGAAACTGCAATCCGCTTTGTGAAAGAAGGCCGCATGCAGGGCGTCAAGCTTGAAGGTGGTATCGAGTTTGCGCCAACCATTGCCAAACTCACCCGCGCTGGCATCCCTGTAGTGGCCCACATTGGGTTGACTCCTCAACGACAAAACGCCCTGGGTGGGTTCCGTGTACAAGGCAAGTCTACTGCGAGTGCTCTTAGGCTTCTCCAAGATGCTATTGCCGTTCAGGAGGCTGGAGCTTTTGCGGTGGTCATAGAAGCGGCACCCGCGGAGATTGCGAGCCTTGTGACGAAGAAGTTGAGAATTCCTACCATCGGTATTGGTGCTGGCAATGGATGTTCCGGACAAGTGCTGGTCCAGGTGGACATGCTCGGCAACTTCCCTCCTGGACGATTTTTGCCGAAGTTCGTCAAGCAGTATGGCAATGTCTGGGCCGAGGCTAGTCGGGCTATCACTGAGTACAGGAATGACGTGAAGTCTCGTGCCTATCCTGCTCTAGAGCACACCTACCCCATTCCCAAGGACGAACTTTCGGAGTTTGAAAAGATTATTGCGGAGAAAGAGGCCGAAGCAAAGGTTACTTAGTTGGTGATCATGGAGTTTACGCCCGTCGAGGATTGGTTTTATACCCTGTCGCTACCTCACCGGAGCGTCTCATTTGTTGCAACATAAATAGACAGACGATGGATACAGATGCTATGGCTCGCATCCTTGTACATAATTGAGCTCAGCTATTATCCATCGACCTATGATATAGACGGTTTGAAACTTACCTTAACCAAATGCTGGCTGAATGGCATACGCAACTACGAGTTCCTCTTTCGTCTTGAAACACTGTTGTGTTTGTCAGTCGGCTTCTATTCGAAACCATTTGAAACCGTCATGACAGGGGGGCGAATAACTCACCCTCCAGAGGTTGCCAAGCCCCTCGTCCAGCCCCGGAGCAAAGACACTGTTGACGTAGCAGAACACGCTTTCGTGGTCCTTAACGCCCAACTTACGTCGCAGAAAGCGAACCACTGTCTCGAAGCTATTCGACGCCGAAACCTTCGCCACCGGCTGACGGAGCTGCGGTGCGGAGCCTACTGCCCGAAAGCGGACGGTCACTGCCTGATGTCAACCCGCGCCCATATGCGTTTAGTGAATCGCAAAGCGACAAAACAGGAGGGGCATGTGAAATGAATAGTAAACGCGGAAACAAAGAAAATTCATGGCGAGAATGCGAGGGCTGATCGATAAGAACACACACCCTTGTCGATTCCTACCTCTCCTGCTCCCTCGAGCGCCTTATGCGCGTCCTTTGGTAAACTCGTCAGAACGACGCTCGCTGCCATCGTCATCGGTAGCTCCGCAGCTTGCTCCTCATCCTCGGCAATGGGCGTTGCGGCCTTCGGTGAGTCGGAGAGCAGCGCGCCAGGGGACTGCGGGTTTGCCATGATGGCAGAATTACTTGTTGACAGATTGCCGCGACACAGAGTGGAAAGCTAAGTTGTGACGATAGGTAAGAACAGCGGCTGGCGTTGTTTGCTAGGCGCGTAGATGTGCGAGGCGAGGCGTTGTATGTAGCTTGACAGGGCTCCTGCTTGATAGGGCTGAGGTCCGTTCGTCTCGCCAAACGGGGATCTACCTTGCGTCGGTAGACACCTTCACAACAACGTACTCCTAGCGTGTTCACTTCATAGAATAAGGCACAATCTTCACCAATTTGCATCGGCTCATTTCCATAACAGCTAAATGTCGAAAGCATGATGCGTAGGTTAAAACATTAGCCGTTCCTCCCTGTCCCCCTCCCCGGCAGCCACGACAGCAACCAGGTGCCATCGTTCCATCTTGCGTACCATTGCCAGATTTGTAGTGACAATACAGGTGAAGATGTATTTACAATGTATGAACGGGTAAGCTGCTCGCGAGCTCCGTACTTCATACCCAAGGTTATTTGTACCTACTAATGCGCCTTGTAAATGCAGAGCAACCGCCGTGTAGTAGGGTATTTTGCAGGGGTACACGCCACCGAAAGGCTGAAAGGCTTTTGGCTCGGTGGATATCCCAAGGAATGGAAACCTCCAACGCCGTACAGCAAGAGCGTACAGTTCGCACACAAGGAAAGCGCTGTCTAGAAGATGGGGCTGGTGGATAAGGTCAGTAAACCAGAGGGAGTGGGTTTTTGAGACCGGATGCAGGACATGATTGTCGATAGTGAAACATAGAAGAATCCGATGCGGACAGCGTTGTGAAGTCAACGGGTCATAAGACTGGTCGCTCCAACTGGTTGAGCAAAGCGTCAAGCTCAGTCCAGTTGTCAGGGGTCAGAGCAAATTTGCGGTGCTTTCGACTCACGGTGTGCTGCTCAACGTTAGCGCCTGAACTGGACATTGCCGATGCGAAAACTTACAATCTCGAAATCGTCGAATTTCTCTCGGCAGTTCTCACAGTAGCCAGGCTTAGGATCTCTCTCTACCGGCTTGTTCTTCCGAGGAACCACAACCCGCCTCGGGTTGTGTTCTTCTTCCGAGTCTTCATGGATGTTCGTTAAGGTTTCCTGCGCCTTACGCTTTGCTGCCCTTGGCAGAGTAGTTCGGTCGCCGTTGAGCGCTGCCCTAACCTCGGCCAAGTACGACGAATTCATGCTGTTGGGAGCGCTGTTCTTCTCCAATACCTTCCGACTCAAATTCTGCAGCTCCTTGCTGGTGTTACCCCGTGCGCCTGGGGCAGCAGCGGTAGAGGAAATCATTTGAGATCTGATGGCTGAAGTGACATTGGATGGTTGGACTCCTGAAGCAACAGGCTCGCCACCAACGAATCTGGGAGCGGAACGGAGACCAGCTTGTGCGCTATCGAAAAGTGGCGGCATGCTGTCGGCAGTATTGGATCGTTTAGCGGGGATGAGCTTCGGCGGGTCGAGTGGCTTCGACACCATGTCCGTGGACTGCTCAGTGTTGCTGATTCGGCGTCGTGACACACTGTCATTCTCTTCCAACGGCGGTCTTTCCTCTGCTTTGGGTGCTGCACCACGCATCCTCGCAGCCTCGAGAGCTGCGGAAGCAGCACGTGTTCTAGGTGCGGCCGATACTGCCCTCTCCGTCTTTGGTTGAGACGGCTTTTGTTGTTCCATCTGCAACTTCCTGACATGGGCTGGATCCTCAACAAAAGGGCATCTTCCCGGCCCCGTCAAGCGGAACTGGGGCCATTTGCCTTCCTCCTTAGTGGGTACCCTCGGATACTCCCTGACGATAACCGGCCGGTACTTCTCGTTCATGCAGTGGACATAGACGTAATATGCGCGAAAGTGGGCCATGTCCTTGGTAGCGACGCCGAGATCTCGATCAGCCGGACCGTTCACCTTCTCATTCCGAAGCAGTTGCGATAAGTCTGCACCCTTGTTGGCCTTTGCTGCAAGTGCGGCATTACCCCTCGTGTTGTGAGCATGGGGCTGCTCTCCGGTATCCGTATTGAACATAGTGTTCAATATGCGGTCGAGCTTCTCCAAAGCCCATATCTTCATGCCCATTTCTCTTGCCTTGACCAAGATATCACCACTGCTGGCATGTCTACGTGTTTCGACATCTTGAAAGAGGCTGCTTTAATCTGTTAGCCTCTCCTGGGAAAAGAACTGTCTAAGATAACTTGCCCCTGAGTTGTAGAGATCCCGGACTTCCTTTGCGCGGTCAGGTCCAGCCCGAGCCTAGATCTCTGCGCATGTTGATCGTTAGAACGATTAAGAAGCGAAGGGTTGATCGTGCGCACCTCGCCCTTGGATTCGGGTGAGGTAATAGCATTTGAGGGTGTCGCTCTTAGGTCAACAGAACTCGATACACTTTGCTCTGGAGGAATAGGACGTGTCGTAATGACATGCGTCACGTCTTTCGAGAAGAATTTCTCTTCGCGCTATTGAAGCAATCAAAGTTAGCATATAGACTTGTTTACAATCAACAAAGCACGTACCGCTCCTAGATACAGCAATTGCCGGACGGCCTTGGAGCGGGCCTCGGCCGGGATACTCTCGAAATAGAAGACGTAATGCGGAAAGACTTTGCGGTAATGCTTTTGCCACTGCCTGATTGTCTCATAATTGTCCTGGACTGCCTTGTTATGGGATTTGTCCACGGGCTTCTGGGCAGATTTCCCATCGCGAACGGCTTCCAACTTTTTCTGCAGCGCGGTGGGGTGGCTGTAACCGGCTCTCTTCAACAGGGCATGACGTCGATGGTCTGCGTCACCCTCTTCGACGATTTGTTTTTTATTAGGTGGGCCTTGGCCATAAATGAAGTCTCTCTGGTCTTGCGCATGGGGTCGCGGTCGCTTAGCCGCGGCTGCCGCTGGCGGTCGGTAAGGCGAGTTTGTGGCATTGGGTACGTTGGCCAGAGGGACGCGTCGCGTCGTCATGGTGTGAGGAGCGTGCGATGGCGAAGGTACGGAGACTGCTGCCATACGTGGCGGTGATGGAAGCAGAGCTGCGGGAGGGGCAATGCGAGCAGCCTACGCGTGACAGGGCTACACGAGGCGTCTTACAAAAGCGCGTGGGCCATGACGGTTCTGGCGTGGGCGGGACGCGACGTGGAGGGAAAAGCAACGACAGGCGGATTCTCAGAGAGAGACGGTGTTGTGTTTGGGAGGCCTTTCTTCGGTGGGTTGTCGTTGTGATTGTTGTGGCTGGCATCCGCAATCGTCAAGCTCGAACATGGAAGTCGCGCTAGGGCCGTCGAGACGGCATTGGTAAGCGAAGCCCCAGCAACCGCGACCAACGTCAATAATAAACTCGGCCATGGCACACACGCACGCACGCAAAAGAACGGATGTTTTCGATTCTTCACGCCCTCGGCCCAGCCACCCCGAGTGCCAGACTATTGACCAAGGCTTGCTTGTGCACGCACATCGGCATGCAAATAACCGCTAGCATCATCCAAATCCATATCTTCATGCCGTGCGCCCATGCAAACACGTCAAAAAACGATCGCACCGCCTGTCACAAGATAAACGACTTGCCCCACAAAGCCCCAATGGTCAGGGCAAACTTACCATCCACAACGATATCCGCCGCGTTGATGTAGCTCCCAGCATTCGAACATAGCAGAATCAAAGGCCCCGTGAGCTCTTCAGGCATGCCCATCCTACCCATCGGATTGCGACTGTTCCATACACTCCGCGCCCTCTCCAAGCCGGCACCCTCGTTCAGTATCGTGTCCATATAGCCTGGGCTGATACTATTGACCCGAATGCCATACTGGGCCCATTCGGCCGCCAAACAGTTCTTGAGATGCAGCAGAGAGGACTTGGAAACGTTGTAGGCGACTTGGGGTTGTGGGTAATTCACGATGTGACCAGAAATAGCTAAGTGTCAGGGTCAGTACATGATCTTCGTACCGAGGATGATCATCTGAAACGCGTCACTTCGACAGTTGATTGCTGTCATGCATAACGCTCGCCTAAAAAACAAGCAACGTCGTCTGGCTGTATATTGGTATGGGGAACTTACAAGCGATGAAGACGATGGAGCCTTTGGACTCTTGCTTGATCATCTGTCTGTCGATAGGTTAGTTCCGAGACAGTCAATATCCGTTTTCTCAGGACATACCTAGCGGCAGCCTGCGCACATAAAAAGGAGCCTGTGGAGTTTGTCTCGAGCACTCTTCGCCACTCTTCGGGTGACATGTCAATGGCATGGGTGCAGCCTACTACGCCAGCAAAGCAACAAAGGACGTCAACACTTCCCAAGTCTTGTACAGTCTCTTCCATGGCCGCATTCACGCTGTTAGCATCAGTGACATCGACCGCCTTGGCAATGATGTTGGCGTCTGGAAAATCGACTGTCAACTTCTGGATGTGCTGTTTCGCTTGTGTTGGGTTGACATCAAACAATGCAAGACCGGATACGCCATGCTCGAGCAAGGCGCGCGCGCCTTCTAGTGCAAGCGTCCCAGCGCCTCCCGTTACTGTGTCACGTAAGTCAAGCCTCAATGGACCGGGTTACCGTGCACGTACTGACTGCATTTCCTTCTACAGCAAACCTATACCGTGCTCTTCCTTCAGAATTGAGATAGTGGGGCATTGGCGGAGGAGGGCCGGTGAGAGAAGCGGCTGTGCCGTCGGAGAGCTTCATCTCGGGTAGCTGGCGATTGACAAGGGCATCGCGTGCATTTGTGTTGTCGGGCATGGTGGACGAGGAATGATGAAGAAGCAAGATGAAGGACAACACGGGAGTGGAAGTATTTGATAAGGTGCTTGCTGTCTGATACAACCCCGCGACAGGCAAGTAACTTATCCGGGGTCACTCGCAGCGGGGAAAACTGCCATCGAGACGTCATCACCAAGGCAGGTCGCACGAGCTGCGGAACGGCAAGTTAGCCGACTCAACGGCGCACGTGGTGCTGACTCGCCCACTCGCCCATCCCCTTCCTCCAGGTCCCGGGAGAGGCATGGGATTCATCGACATTGCGGCATCTAAGTCACGCTTGGCATGCCATTATGAGGCGACCCGCCGCCGTTGATGTGACACGCATCGTCCCGTAACGGCCCGATTGGTCTGGCATCGCTTGCTTTCTAGTGCACCAGCTACTGTACCTGTGCCTCAGCCTCACCTTCGCAATTCTCTCGGTTGTTTCAAAGACGATGGAAGCTGCGTGCGCCGCGTTGGTGAGTAATCCCATGGCCCGGTCCAAGGGAAAAGCGGTGAAACAATATAGAATCTTCGTCTCCTTCTAGACTTGCTTACTGTACAATGGGTTGCTCGTTCCGAATCTCCTTAAAAGTCCGCCTTCCATAGGCTTCCAGAAGATTTCCCGATCACTACAGTCGTCTCAGACCACTTGTGCCTCATTCGTCTAAACCATTCCCCAGTAAACCATGCCACACCACAGCCTTGCCTTGCCTCCCAAAGCCCCGGAAGTGGAGCACTGGCGGGACGAACCTTTCGCCTTACTTCCTGTCGCCCTATACAGCATCGTGGATCTCTCAGATTCAGACTTGGTCGAGCTCCAAGATGTCTGTGAGTCAAAGTGCGAGAGCAATCGCGGCGAATGCGTGCGACCACCGACGAAGTGGAAGTTCGTCGGTGACAACCTGAGCGCCGTCTTCAGATATCACGTTGAGCTCGCTGAGTCCCGTGAATTCGATCCAACACATTTCATTGTCGCCGTCCACACCAACTGGAATAGTGAGGGCGTGCTCCTGATCACACTGGATTCAGACGAAGAAGAGTGCACCACCGACTCTTTCTGGATCAAGGCCGAAGATGCTGGGCAAGCTTATGTTGATGTTTTGATTGGGAAGTTCGAATGGCCCGAACAAAAGCAAAAGCTGGCAATTAAGGGATAAGGAGAGAAGACGTAAGATGGTATGCTACAAACCACGTATTCATAAGCAGCTGACGTTTTTCTAACAGCAATTCGTTCAGCCGTAACTTTACTGGCACTGAAACGGCGAAAATCAGTCGCAGTCCTATAATGGGCAAGATCAGTCCGCGCCCGTCCGAGCCCGGATCACGAGTTCACCATCTGCAAACCGAGCCTCACGTATCCAAATACAGAGAATCGATCGATCTAAAGGCTAGGAAGAGCAACTGCCGGACAGTTGAATGCACTAAGAAACGGGGCCACTGGGCCTGGCCATCAAAGGCCATGATGGACTACTCGGTAAATCCCAAAAGAGCCGCACTGCTGCAGCGTGTGCCTTGTGGGGTTAAAACAATGGAGGAAATTGGCATTGTTCTAAACACGTTTCGAGAGAGACAGGATATGGATGTGGCAGAGACGCAACGTATAGAGAAAAAAGTAAGAGAGAAAACGTGAAGAAGATGCGACAGATATAGAATGGAAAAGAAAAAGTGAAAGCACATTCTTCATTGATTTAAGCTCGTAAGGCCCGAAGATTCCTTGCAGATCAAAAAAACCTTATCCACGGTCTTGGGATTCGAAGGCGGAAAATCTGGGTCTGCGTTGGCGGCTCAAGCAGGTTTCTCCAGCAGGGGCTGCGGGACGGACCATCGGTGGAGCAGCCTCCCGCTCACCGAACCGCAATCTTGCCCAATGCCGCCCATCTCGGATTCCCTGCTCCCCACAACCACTGGGCCACGCCTCATTCTCTACGCGCAGACGCACCATCAGAATGGCGCGCCCGTGTCGCTTCTGCCGCTCATCACCAACCAGACGGGCCTGACACACGTCATCGTTGCCGCCATCCACCTGAACGAGGGTCCGGGCAACATTACGCTTAACGACGATCCGCCCGAGGCCCCCAAGTATGAGACGCTATGGTCCGAAGTGCGCTTGTTGCAGGGCGCGGGCATCAAGGTCATGGGCATGTTGGGGGGTGCGGCCAAAGGGAGCTATTGGCGCCTGCAGGGCAGTGACAACGAGGTGAGTCTGGAATGGAATCGCTGTTTGCAGCGCCACGAGAGACTGATGATGGATGCCCACTGCAGTTTGAGGCCTACTATGCGCCCCTCCGAGACATGATTCGCCGGCACAACCTCGATGGTCTCGACCTTGATGTCGAAGAGGAAATCGCCCTCCCCACGCTCCTCCGCCTCCTCATGCGCCTCCGCGCCGATTTCGGCTCCGACTTCATCACGACCCTTGCTCCCGTCGCGACCGCTCTCCTTCCTAACATGCAGCTCCCTCCGACGACGTACACGCCGCCGCTCCCGGTCCTACCAACTGACATTCCCAGTCCCAGTGCCGGCATCCCGCTCACTGTGCCCCACAGCCTGCCACACCTAAGCGGCTTCTCGCACTTTGCACTCGAGGCCGGACATTCCTCGCTCGTCAATTGGTACAATGTGCAGTTCTACAACGGATGGGGCGACGCGTCGAAGACGGCCTTCTACGACGCCATCCTCGCCGCCGGCTGGCCTCCAAGCAAGGTCGTCCTCGGCGTTCTGACGAACCAGGGCAACGGCGGCAGCGGCTACGTCGCGCCGCGCATGCTGGAAGACGTAGTCAGGGTGCTGCGCGCGAGGAAGCCAGACGCTTTCGCTGGCGTCATGGGCTGGGAGTACTTCAACGCGGCCCCGCATGTCGGCGAGGCTGACATGGCCGACATGGAGGGAACACTCACCAGCCAGCCGTGGGAGTGGGCGCAGCGTCTAGGTCGGGTAGTGCGTACGGCGCTACCAGCGCTGCCTGGACACGCCGAGGCTGGGCGCGGCGTCGAGAGACCCTCGGAGCGCGCGTCCGGCGCTGGGCCGATGCCCTTGCCTGAGACGCAGGTGCCTTGGCCGCCAGAGAAGGTGCAGCAGCTTGTTGATTTGGGGTTCGGGCGCCCGCGTGTTGTTGCTGCGTTGAATGCAACGGGAGGCGACGTCGAGGTGGCGGCGGGGCTCCTATTTGAGGAGTGAGGCCGTTGGGGCGCCGTGTAGATGGCTGCTAGATGGTACCAGATGCATATGATCCATACGTGTCTGCTGCACCACAGCAAATGTTCAAGTCACAATGCGGTGCGCATGCCTAACCGCTGTACATACAAGTTTCAGACATAGATATAGAGAGTCTTTTGTCTCCCAGAATGCACATGCATGTGATTGGTGCAAGTTCAGGTTCTTGTGTGTGTACTGGACTCAGTAGTTACTTGGTGTTTAATGCTTTCCCTGCTTTTTTGTTCCTTACGCCCATGTCCTGATCATCGTATCTGTTCTTTCAACAGCACATAATCAAACCTTTTTGACGGAGGCAGCAGAAAGAGCATGGACGGGCGAAAAAGTAATGAGGCTACGAAGCTAGGGAGCAAATCAAACCAGACAATATCCAGGGCGGCAAGCAGGCTCATAGCTTAGCCTCATCCTTTCCGTCCTCCATCCCTTTCGGTTTTTCATTTCATATTTCATATGCTTCTGTCCGTCTATTTGCTTGTCTGCAAAGAGACACTAGGAAAGCCTCCTTGCGCCACAGCTCCAGAGCAGTCAAAGAAATGCGACGTACACCACCTAGTGAATGTTCGGCATCCCAGCACGGCGAAATCGGCATTCCTTCTCAGAGAAGAGGCAAAACGAGACGTGCTTCGTTCCTAGGCCAGCCAGAACAAAGTGGGTCACAGGGGCTGGTAAGTACTACTAGGAGTAGGAGTGCAGACATGAAACCCCCTAAAGGATGGTGCGCGGGCGCTAAGATGGAGCTCAGTCCGCTGGCCAGGCCGAAAGGGGCAGCTTGTCGAGCAACGTCGAACGTCTAGGTGCCGCCACAGCGGGGAGCCTAGCTGCTGACTAAGGAGAGGCCCAAAACGGCAACCGCCTGCACCAACGTCGAACGTCTGGGTGCGGGCGCGCGGGGGGTTAGTAAGCTGGCGATAAGGCTGTCTTATCTGGCTGCGAGAGGAGAGTCTTGTGTGTTTTTAGTATGTGTCGGTATGGACCTCTGTATGTACGTATATACAAACCGCGCCGTTCCCCTCCCTCCTCTCGCTTCTTCTTTTTCCTTTCCATACCCGCCAGCTCAGCAACGCTACTCCTTCAGCCCAACTCTCTCCGCCACCTTCTCAGCAATGCCCTCAAACGCGACTACGCGCGGGCTGTCCGGCGGCTCGGCAACAACGGTCGGCTTCCCGCGGTCGGCATCGCTGCAGATGGCCGGGTGCAGGGGGATGGAGCCGAGCAGTGGAGCACCGAGCTGCGCGACGCGGTCGTGCATGTGCGCGGCGCCCATGGGCGACGTGAAGATGGGGGTTTCGTGCGCGCAGTGCGGGCAGTGGAATGTCGACATGTTTTCGACCATGCCGAGAAGCGGGACAGACACTTTCTTGAACATGTTGATGCCCTTGATGGCGTCTTTGAGGGCGATGTCCTGCGGAGTGGACACGATGACGGCGCCTGCGTGCGGAAGTCAGCGGAGGGTGATGAGCAAATGGTGGTGCGTGAGGTCGGCGCACCGTCGAGCTTGACTTGCTGCGTAATGGTCAGCTGCACGTCGCCCGTCCCCGGCGGAAGGTCCAGCACCAGCACGTCCAGGCCGCCCCATTCGACCTCGTGGAGCAGCTGCTGCAACGCCTTCATGACCATCAGGCCACGCCAGACGACGGGCGCGTCTTCGCCGACCAGGTAGCCCATGGACATGGACTTGACGCCATAGTTGGACAGAGGGATGAGTTGGTTGTCTTTGGGCGTCCAATTAGAATCCAGACCAGGGGGCTAGGCGAGGGAAGAGCAGGACTGACTGGCTGAGAGGCGCGGTTCGCCCGACAGGTTCAACAGGGTTGGAATTGAGGGCCCAAAGATGTCCGTGTCAAGGATGCCGCTGCGGAGACCGCGACGCGCAAACGACAAGGCGAGGTTTACTTGAGATGGATTATTTTAGTATCCTTGGTCTTGCGCGACGAAAGCTACGGCTACGGACCTGCTATCGTCGACTTGCCCACGCCGCCTTTCGCAGAAGACACGGCTATCACCTTGCGCACATCCCGGATGCTGCGCTGTTGCGGGAGACCGCGCTGCATGCGCGGGATTTGCGGCGGGGCGCCGGAGCGCGGGAGACCCTTTGGTTTGGATGAGCGCGGGATTGCATCGGGGGCGCGTCAAGTGCTGGCATACCAAGGGGTTCTCATGGCGCAGCGCCCGCAGCGTCGAGAAGAGGCGCGTCGGACAGCGCATGGTTGAGGCGTGACGTCTGGAGTCGCGCGGCTTCGGCTTCGTGCCGGGGTCGATCGCCGGCCAGCCCTAGCCGCCAGCGCTCCCGACTCGTCCGTCTACGTCTACATACATCTACTACGTGTCGGAGTGAAACGGATGTTTGCGCTTCTGTTGCGCGGGGTATCTAACGTCTTAACTACTCTTCCCCATGCCCTCCCTTCGTTATTTCGTACTTCGTAAATGCTGACCGTCTATATGTATCTTCAAGCAAACATCACCGCTCCAAACGCCTACAATGTTCAGTCCGAGTCGTATCCCACCAACGTCCGAGGGTTTGGCGTGCTTGATGCACTGGTTTGCTCCGCCTTCTCCTCTTTCGCTGATAGTGCAACTCTCTTCGCAGCTGGCTCATCGACGTCGTTGTCAGTGTTTTTCTCACTGCCATCATCAACATCATCGCTCTTCCGCTTTCTTTTCAGCCCGGCAATGACGTGGGATCCTCTCTGCTTCTTGACTCCCAGAAATGGGTCCATGGTCGCCCGCGTATTACCAGCAAGTGCCTGTTGCAAACGGGCCTTGCTCTGATCCGCCTTGCGTGCAGCTTTCGTCAAGCCTTTAATGACAATGGGGGCTGTCTTATCTTGCGCCTCCTCAAACAGGGGCTTGGCAGCTGCTCGCTCCAGCGCGCCGCGCTCGCCTTCTCCTTCAGCACCAAACTCGATCAGTTTCGCGCGCCTTCTATCCTCCTCGATCTCGTCGACAATGTCCACACCGAGGCCAAATTTATTTTGCAGCTCTTCGCGCACGAGGTTTTGCTTCTCGCGTTCTTTCCGTCCCGCCCGGAAGTTCTTCCGCAGCGCACTGCTCCTGGCGTAAGGATCTCCCCAATCCTTATCGCGCAGCAAACGTAACTGCTCCACGCGATCTTCGTCTTTGTGCCGTTGCTCACGCTCATTTTTCCGGCCCTCCAACGCCGCAAATGCGTCTTCGCGCCTGCGTTCCCGCTCCTCAGGCGTCAGGATTTCGTTCCCACCCTCGCCGAACTCGTCCGCCGTCCGCGCTGGCCCGTAATCCCGCCGCCGTGCGCCGCTCTCAACCACATACTCGGTGGCGCGCGGATCCGTGCGGAAGACGATTTCGCCACCGCACGCCGTGTGTTTTAGCCGGAACTGGTAGATGGGCGTGGTGTAGTAGTTCCCGACGCGCTCCTTTTCGGCGTTGAAGCGCACGCCCTGCCCGATGATGCTTTCGGGTTTGCAGGTCGTGCACCATATCGCGAAGGGCATCTCGAAGCGTATTGTCAGGATGCCTTTGTTGATTTTCTTAGCACGCGCCCCCAGCGGATGCGAATTTTTATTAAAAGACGGCGGATTGGTTTCGTCGGGCGCATAATAGCGCCCCATATTGAACCCTTGCATGGTTGGGGATGGGGCGCGCGGAGCGCGATCAGAGCGATGGTATAGCTTGGGAGTGTGAGCGGAGTCTTCTGTGCTTCGCGCCTTGTGTGTTTTGTGTGCGATGTGTGGGGAGTAAGTGGGTGTTGTGTGTCGGGAGTGGTGGAGGAAAGCTGGGGTCCATGCATGCGGGCTGTAGGGCTGAACTGAACCTGCACCATGATGATTCTCTGCACGTGACGACCCATCACCCAGGTTACCGTCCTTGGTGCATCTTTAAACTTCGACACGTTACCAGTGGTAGAGTCTTCTCCACCCTCCTAATTTCATCCTGCTTATAATTATTTTCCAGTGCGGTATCTGTGTGAAGCATAATTCGTCACTGTTTGGATCCAAAAACGACTGTTGGCAAGAGATAATCACTTAACACTGCCAAACTAACCACTACGCAAAGCGAAATTTGTGTGGTTTATTTATTTAAAGTTTTCCTGGAGCATGTCATGGGTTTTTTGGCCCTTGGTCTTGTTACATCGTGCTTTCCCGAACGGTCGGTCTTGACATTTGGACGAGATAAAGCTTCAAGCCTTCTTCTTCCAATCTACCTAACCTAATTACAAGCCTACTGGACACCTATTAGCCAAATGTATCACCACCTGTGAAGATGCCCCGCGGAAGAAGAGGATTACAAAGAGGATATCGTGGTAGAGGCCGTGGTCGCGCAAGGACACCTCCCCCTACTGCCGAAGAATTTCGAGCCCAAGTCGCAGTATGCCATGCGCCTGTTGCACTCTGGCGTCGACACATACTGATTCGACATACCTAGGATTGGGAGCGATGGGCGCACGGCTTTGAGCCTGCCTTACCCCCTCACCTCCGTATCGCCCATCTTCATCAGCGCCCAGTCACACTTGAGGTTGCCATGGCCGGTAACTTTCGCACGCGACCCCTTGAAACAGAAGACATGCGGACTATTTGCCAGCTGCACAGACTTATACGTCCTCGCCGCAACACTGAATTTGGCCGTCGAGAGACCATCGAAGCCCTGACTTCAGCGCTGCGACAGCGATTTGGAGATAATGGCGGCGTGGATTTTCCTGGCCTGACCAGACGCGACATAGCCAGAGCACGAGACGATCAGGGTGAGCCGCTCCATGATGACCAGCGAGATCACGGGGATAGCGAGGAACTGAGTGAGCCGCTCAGGAACGGGGCTACAAATAGCGAAGAGCAATCAAGCTCTACCGTTGCGCCGGGATCAACCAGTCCTGATGAGCCGCTTCGAAATAGAGCCACAGAAAGCGAGCAGCAATCAAGCTCTACCCTTGAGCGGGAATCATACAGTCCCGTAGCCCAGAAAGAGTCTAGCGACGATTCAAGTTATCATGAAGATGAAGAGGATTATGACTAGACTGCCGAGAGCAAAGATTGATGACCAACCCGCATACAAAGAGACGAACAAGCGAACATGTACTTAGCGAAGCACCTACTAGAGGTCTGTACAAGGCCGCGGAATAGTGTCATTCAATCAGTATGGTAACCTATTCACATACATTCAATCCTCTGTAAACAATGTCTTTGATCTGCTTAATATGCAGCGCTATCTAGTTGCCTGGGAACTGCTTCATCACTTGCCGAATATCTATCGACCCCCGAGCCAGCCTTTTACGCTCCAAATAATCTGTTAAATCCGCTTAAGTGTTAAGTGTTTTACTCACTTTTGTACTCTACCATTTCCGCACCTCGGAGGCTTTCTAAAGTACTCAATTGTGGAAATAAAATTTACTCACAGCTATTGAAGGGGTACTTCATAGGTACAGTAGAGCAAAACCAACAAGTGGCCGTGAGGGACGGCCAATGGGCGAGAGGAGAAAACAGTAAAGAGGGCGGGGAATTATCCCGAACCTTATTCACTAGGCGTCCAGTTTCTTAATAACCTGACTTTCACTCAACTTCTCTTAACGCGCAACTTCAAGCACACGTTCATGTTAACTAAGAGCGTGTTAACAGCCCGTTAGCGCTAATAGTTAGTCAGCCTAGCTGTGTTTGTATGCGCAACTTGAACTCTCTCTCTCTCTCTCTCACTCTCTCGTTCAACCATCTCCCATTCGACCCAGTCTCCAACACCTCACCACCGATAACGATGCGGGGCAAACGCTCTTATGAGTTTGCCAAGGTCATACAGGCTAAGGCACAGGAACTCGAAGAAATGGTCCCTAAGAACATTTGGCCCTCGGCCACCCCCTGCAAGTTTCGCCTCGCATTAACGAACCTCTCAGGTGGCATTCACGTACTAAACTTGCGCGAATGCGACCCTAAATTCATCGCCACACTCAACAACCTCTTCGCCCACTATAACTCGGACCGCGGAGAGACTGGAGTCATTACTTGCTTGTTCGCGGCGGTGAAGGACCGCCTTTTCACCGTGGAAGACAACCCCCATGAACCGCCAGGCCTCATTCCGGTAGATTTAAGGTCAAGCGAAGTATTCGGGCTACCGGGTCTGACCATGACCGATTTAAAGACGGCCGGGAAGATGGTAGAGGAGTACTTCAAGCGCAACGGGACTGTCGGCGAAGGAGGTGAACTAGACCCCGAGGACCTCAAAATACCAAAAATCCCCATGAACTCGAAGGCTAGGCATATTGTTGAACACCTTCTACGAAGCCGACCGAAGTCTCCATTGCGTAGCCAGTATACCAACGATTCGGATGGCGACAAAGCGTGGGATTACGATACGGATGAAGCCGACCAATTTCGCTGGGAGGAATGCTGCAACCAAGTGGAGATCAACTGGGAGCATGAAATTTCCGAGTGCATCCCTCTCCACCCGCTCAACCTTCGGCAGCCGAACAGCGAAAATGAATACCATGAAGTTGGCGCGAGAGAAGGTCGTGATGAGGCGCTCTCTCTCAACGAACTAGGTGGAGTTGGTCGCGACTTTTACACTCCGAGTGATTGGGATTTCGACTTCGTTTACAACTTATGGGTAATCTCGATCATCACTGAAACCGAAATGCAACTTGCACACGAGTGGATTAGTTGGGCATTCACCAAACGCCTCTTCACATCCCACAACGCTGATATGATGTATTGTACTACTTCCCACGACATCAAGACTGCTGCGTATGCTCTGGCAAACTACCTTGACGAGGGCTGCCCAGCTGATTACACCAAAGGACCGGGCGTCGTACGCGAGGACAAGAAAGTTATGAAGAAGAAGAAGAAGAAAGGTCCCGGTCGGGTTAAGTTTAATTTGGCTGGATAATGGAACTGACTTGGACATACATGAGCTTTGGAATAAGGAAGAATCACACAGCACGATGAAGGATAACCTTTGTCTTAGTGGCAAGTAAAATCGACTGACAGAATCTGGTTACCTGGTAGTTCACTTTCAGATACCCGTGCTGGCTATGGATAGATTCAGAAGCAATTAATTTTCCTCGCATCACAGCGACATGAGTATTCTTTTGCTTGTGTATATGATCGCGCTATGAGCACGTCTTGATACAATCAGCTCATCGCCATTTCCGCTATTATTTCACTTATAAAAAGTCGTGTTTACGATATTGATATTATTATTAGACAGTTTCTCCTTTACAGCTTTCTCAAGGAATCTCAAGTTTAAAGACAGACGGTGGGATGGTAAAGTTGGTAAGATTGAAGCTACAACTTGGTAATTGCTACTTCCAACCCTTCTCCGCATCACCAACTGCTTTCTACCTAATTGATCTAGATGTATGATATAAGGATGTTCTTAATCTAACATTACCATTTGCCTCTATGACCTTTATTTTTAATTCATATGTTAGGCATGCGGAAGATTTTAGTTTCGTTTTCCACAAGTTTATTCCGATATTTGTTCTCTCTACCGTGTAATAAACAAATACCCGGTCAATCGTATGTATTCCTAGTTCTATGTTATTATAGTACGATGCTGATTTTAACTTAACTTTGTCAAAGCATCGTCGACCAAAAAGAAAACAATAATAATAAAACAGTCTTTGGAGCCGATGTCTTTGGAGAGTTCTTCGCTTGAGTTTAATAGGATATCTTTTAGGATTTGCAACACTACTGCCGTGAACATTCTCTTCACATCACTGAAACAAGCTCCACCGTAACCGTTGTTGTCCCGAACTGTTCATTGGTCATCTACCCTTTCTCATCATCACACTTGAACACATTTTCTTTCCAATGCCCATGAAAAACCAGTTCTAGCACAGATATGTAAAAGTAAAGTAGGAGCTTTCCAAACCATAGTGGTCTTCACCAGCATCGCAAGCAGAGCACTTATACGCCGGACAGCTCTTCATAAACCAACCAACGCACAAAAGACTCGTCACGAGAAAGGAAGAGCAGTAGGCAGTACCTCAAACAGCGAGACCAAACCCCCACAGCACTCACTGATAGCAAGGCCCAGTAGCAGCGGCACAGAACACTGCAGTGACCACCACCATAACCCACCATTATCTGTAAACAGATTCTCTCGGACCAAATCTTAGGCCCATACCTAACTAAAACCAAACAAACAAACAAACCAAACCAGCGCCCAGCCCAGCCCACCAACCCACCAAACACAGCACAGCACAGCACAGCATCCGTCGGGCACCCCCCGACGCCTCCCCACCGCTACTGCTAGACAGCACGCCCGCAGCCGCTTACCCCGTCGCCACCGGGCCAGGCCGGAGCCGAGACGGCAATAACGCACACACGCAGGCAGCTACTCTTACTCCCAGAGTAGGGCGCAGGCGGCTCCCGGCGCCGGCGAGGACGGCGAGCCATGGGCGACGACGGGGCGGGTGCGTGGTGGGTGCTCTAAGAGCTGCCCTGCCTTAAGCTGCTCCACAGATCTCGGGACGCACGGCACGGCCGGGACAGGGCAAGGGCAATGCAGCCGGGCAGGGCAAGGCAGCAGGGCACCACGGGCGACGGGCCAGACCGACCGACCATTCACCCACCCCTCGGGTGCGCCGGCTGCGGTTGCAGGGGCGCGGCGTTCCGAGCCGGTCTCTGGGTTGGGCCGTGCTCCTTTGCGTGGGGGTATGCTTGGGGCGAGGGTGTGGGGGAGGGGTTGGTCGGTCTGGGGAGATGTGTGGAGGGAGTGAGGAAGGGAAGGGGAGGGAAGGCGGGGTTGCTGGGGGTGAATGTTGAGGATGTGTTGCTGGTGTTGCTGTGCTGATGCTTGTTTTGGTTCGGATTGGGCAGGAATGTGGTGCAGTCCAGACGTTTGTTGTCTCATCGTTCAGTGAAAGCATCACGACGAAGCATCCCTTGCGCCAGCGCCGCAACAGCAACCCCACCACAAACCGCAAAACCAAAACGCAACAAACGCCGCAAGTGTCTTACGCGCTGGCAGAGTAGAGTACCGATGCAGCAAAACAGCCCACGTCGCCGCGCCGCAGCGCAGCCGCAGCCGCCCAACCCAACCCCCCCATGCAAATGCCGCAAACGCGCCAAACGCGGCCAAATCGCCAAGGCACGCAAAGAACGGCGCGCGCCGTCTGACCTGCCTGAAGAGGCAATTCGCCGGCACAAGCTCGCGCGGCGGCAGAGCCGCGCGGGACGCGTGCTTGGCGGGCCAAATCGTCATCATCATCATGCCTGCTCGCTGCTTGCGGAAGGAGCGCCGTTCGTCGCGGCTGGGGGAGGCAGGATGGGGCATGACGATGCGACAAGAGCGGCGGCGTCATAAGCAAAAAAGAAAAAATGGGATGCCAGTGATGATCGATCAGATCAGCGCAATGGCATGCATGCCGATGGCTGTCTGGCGGGCTAAAAGCAGCTACTGCACAGCTAGTTTTTTCCTTCTTCCCACTCTTCGTGTTTGTGGTGGAGTTGGTGGTTGGGGTGGCGGCGCGGAATGAGAGAATGAGACGTCAAGATTGGAGAAGTGCATGGGGGGGGGCGCAGCCACGGCTGTGTCGATCTCGATGATGAAGGAACAAAAATTCGAACATGACGGACCTGGAGTGTCGTTGGCGAGTCGACCGTCACGTGTCGGCCCTTGGTGGTGGTGGCGGTAGGCTCATCCCCACACCATGGACCGGGGAAGCGAGACGATTGGCGCTCGACGGAACGGTGCAGGAAGAGCCGTGATGGTGGTGATGATAGTGGTTGGTGGTTGGAGAGATGTCGAGCACGTGAGCAGCCAGCGCCGGGCTACCTCTTCTAGTGCGGGGAAGCAAACAACGGTACCGGGCGGCAGACGACCAGGTCTCGAATCTTGGATGATCAGCTGGGCATGTAAGATTTTTTTTTTTTTTTTTTTTTTCTTATCGTTCAGGAATTTTTTTTTCCTCTTT
>NW_022983599.1:0-43477 GCF_010093885.1 Aplosporella prunicola CBS 121167 | reverse complement strand
CCAGGAAAGGCGTCTTGGCAGCCTGTAAGACAGTGGCCGGCGACATGCGAAGGAATAGGCCGCATGGTGTGATCTCTTTGACACGGCTTTTAAGTCAATCTTAACTACTTGTTGTTCCCTGCCTTCCTCATTGGAAAACACTTTGCATATAATAGGGATTATGGATCGTAGCTAGCTTGTAAATCTGATAAGTACTACTTCAATTCCCCATGGATAAGCACGCGCAACAGCGAAGTAGATGACTACCTAATCTATTGGAACAAACATGCGTCATTTGTGCGTGTTTATTTGGTGGAAATAGCCGTCTATTTAACGCCATTAGACGACTAATTCCCTGCTGCGCCTATTCAGTGCAACAACTGCAATTGCTGGCTTAACGATTGATGATTGGATTTTTGGCTTTGCTTTGTGGCCGAACTGTCTTTTGAGTATGGCAGATTACGAAATACATAGCCCGGGCTAAAGTATATTTGGACCGGACAGTAGTCAGCGAACAAAACACCCAGCAAAAGCACGCACAGCACAAACAAACGGCATCAGTGACTATCACCAGCACACAAAGTCGACGAAGAACCTCATCACGCATACCCCAAGCCCAGACATCCACGCCGTCCAAGCCACCAACTGCAGCCGTGCATCAAATACTCAGAAGACTTGAGGACTTCAACTTCATGACACCGCGTGTATTCCTTCGGTCGGAAATCGCAGTACCGTGCCGGGTCATATACGCAGCGCCATCCTGCCATCTCCTTTCCTGCCTGCGCCATCCAAGTACAGCCGCGTCCGCCCCATCTCAATGTTTGCGCTGTGCAGTGCTAACCGCATACAGCAGCAGCAGCAGCCATGCCAAGTGGTGAAAAGCCAGCCACTAACCCAGCCACTGTGTAAACCAGTCGCAGCGTACGTCAAGCAAGATGAAGACAGAGAGGGAGGAGCAGAAGCAGAGACTGAGACTGAGACAGAGGAAGAGCAGAAAGGCGAGAGATCCATAGGTACGCACTCCGTGCTATCCCATCCCATACGATCCCATCCCATCCCATCCTAATCCGCCAGCCCAGCCAACCCAAGCAAGCGCAAAGCCCAAGCAAAGCCGAATCACGGAAGAGCCCCACTGCCGCTACTGCATTCGCCAGGCTTCAGCACCACCGTACATACCTTCCCGCGCGAGCGTGCCGTCGTGCACTGCGCCGCGGCATACGGCTTTGTCGGACTCTGCTGCGCCTCGTTGCGCTAGGTGTGCTCCGCTTATCACGCAAGCAAGCAAGCAAGAACTCGGGCCATGCAGAACGAACCCGTGCTAACGCGCTCAAAACCCCCAACGCCCAACACCCGACCCATCCTATCCCATCCATCCCTCCCGCCATACACAGCACTGACCGCACTCCCCCACCACCACTACCACCATCCCCCTCACAACCCCCTCGTATTATCCACAACAACACCCCTCTTCTTATCCCAATCCAGCACTCTCCTCTTCCGATGATTCCGTGCCATCTTCCACTTCACATAAAGCAGCACCGCGTCCTTGGCCGCCACAAACAAGCACCCGCCCAGCAAGCTCCGCGCCCATCGGCTCTGCAGCAGGCCCGTCGCGCGCGCGCCTCCCGCCGGCGCCGTCACCCACGCTTTCGGCAGGCTGAGCTTCAGCAGCTCGCCTACACCCGCCGCAATGTACGGGAACACTAGCGCGCCGAGAACCGTGTCGGCTACGTTTGTCGTCTGGAAGACGAGGTTGCGGCGCTCGGGCTGAGGCTGCTGCGCGCGCGGCGGGTCTGGCGCTGGTGCAGCGTGGGCGTGGTCGTGGTCATGGTCGTGCAAGTGCTCGCGCACGTGAGCGTTGACGTGGTCGTCAGGGAGAGGGGGTGCGTCGAGGGGGTGCGCGCGCCCACGCGGCGCCCACCCGCCGGGTAGGTGGTCGGCGAGGTCCTCGTGGAAATGGGCGTCGTCGTGGAAGTGCTCGTCTTCGTCGGCGACGTCCATGATGTCGAAGTTGACATGGATGTCGAAGATGTCGTCGCCGTCGTCCTCCATGTTGAGGGCGTCGTCGTCGCCGGCGCCGGCAGCACCACCCGCGCCACCGCCTTCGCCTGCTTCGGCGTCTGCCTCGCCGGCGCGCGGTTGTACTTCTTTTAGCCAGCGCCGCTGCCGCTCACCCCATACTTTCTCCATGTACGTGTTGTAGGCGCCGCGGATGTAGGGCAGTAGTGAGAAGGAGAGCGCGGCGCTGGGCGGCCAGTGGCCTAGACCAAGCATCTGGTCAGAACCTGAGGATGAGGCAAGAAATATGACTGGCAGGATGGGGAGGATGCTGTCAGCGATCGACACACGGGAGGCCACGAGGATTGGCGGAATGGCCGAAAGCCCAAAGTGCAGTCGGGCGTGCTGGAAGAAGCGGGATACCGCGGCCAGAGCGACGGATTCATAGGCGCGGCCCCGCGCCATAGACGGCGCTTCGTGCAGAGGCTGGAGGATGCGGTAGCCGTCTTCCAGGCCGAACAGCGCGTAGACGGTGCTGACGCCGTGCATGAAGCATGCCTGGTAGACGGTATATCCCAGCACACCAACAGTGCCGGGCAGTATGAATATGCCCGAAAGCCGCTCCATCGCCCTGACGCTATCGACGACCAGGCTCCGCGGCCGCTTCAGATGTATCTCATGCTTGCACTGGGGGCAGGTGATCTTGGAGCCTCGGCCGGCCTGTCTCCGCACATTTGGCGCTTCTTGGCTCGCAACCCAGTCGAGCAAGCAGTCTTCGTGCGCGACGAGGGCACAGGGACATGGATTCCGCCATTCCGAGGCGCCGGGCATGTCCTCGGTCTCATCGTTGAAGCAGATCCAGCACTTGCGCGGGTCATCGTCTTCGTTGTGCGGCGGCGCCGGGGCGGGCTGAGCCTGCGATTGCGACTTCGAGGCATGCGTGCTGTTCAGGAAGAGAGTCTCGGAGTCGACCGAGGCTGCGGAGAAGGATTCGCTGTCGTGGCGCGCGTCGGCGCTGGAGCCTTGGTCGCGGGGTGACGATCTCCGCTGCGACGCTGGGCGGGGCGGGAGCGAGGCCATGGCGGGCGGTGGAGGGGAGGGCGTGCGCGATGGGAGGGCTAGAGGTGTAGAGAATCAGCGGAGAAAGCAGGCGGTGGTTCAGGTAGAAAGATCGTAGGATTGTAGGAGGCAGAGGGTGGAGTTGAAACAAAGAGCATGGAGCTTGGCCAGTCGCGTCATGCAGCGGACGGCGTCTCGTCGGCTCCGGATTCCTTTTTGGCCGCCGCGCAGGCCTCGGTTCCATGTCCCGCAAACCTGACTGACATGGCCTCCGCTCGGCGCATCTCCGCCCGCGCCCGTCCCGCAAAGCGCTACACCAACGACGCTTTTGACGGCTTGGATCTGGATGATGAGGATGTCGTCGCTCCCGCTGTCAACCCCGACTCGGGTGACGATGATGATTTTGACGCCACAGCCCACGACGTCGAGGCTGCCGACGCCGAGGATGACCTCTCCATCGACGAGGGCTCCGGGGGGAGCGCGTCAGGTGAAGACGCCGGAGAACTGGTGCTTGACGATGACGAGTCCGTCGTAGGATCGGATGTCGAACAGGGCCCTGCCCGGAAAGCCAAGAGCAAAAAGGGCAAGTCGAATCTTTCCACGGCAGAGTACTCTACCTTGAAAACCGGAAGCTTCATTGATCCGGGCAACCATCGGACGGTCGAGTCGGACATCCGGTTGGCTTCTCGTGGCGTGGCAGAAATGTACCACAATACCGGCAAGGACACCAGGATCCTCAATTTGTTTGGTCCGGCCAAGGAAGACGTGCTACCGGCCATTACAGCTCGAGATAAATGGCACGATGAGCCTACCCTGCCTAGCCGTAAGGTGGACGTATACGGCCAGGGCGGCATGGCTTACAGCCCGTATTACACGGATCAGGTCCGTGAGCATGAAGCCACCATGGGCTGGGGGTGGTATTATGAGAAGGGGGGGAAAGATTCCTTTTCAGAGAGACAGCAGTCCGCTTTCCTATCGTCTACGCAAGCAGCGCATTATCTCTCTTCTACAGACGGGATTGATAGAGACGTCCTTCTAGGGCCTTTCAACAATCAAAAAGTATTCAACATCGCCCCGGGCAACTTTATGAACCTCAGCGAAGCTTGGCCGAAGGAGAAATCGCCAACGAACGGCAACCCAACGGACGCCAATGGTGAGCAAAGCCAAGCAGTTAGACAGGGCTGGCTGTTCAACATAGGCGCCAAGGTACAGTGCGTTGAATGGGTTACCCAACATACCGGAACGACGCAGTACCTTTCCATGGCGGCGCTGCAAAGACCCAATTTCCCTAAGCCGCGTGAGCATGCCAAAGCTCCAGCTTTTACGCCCCAACCTCCCACCCCTGCGTCCATTCAGATATGGAGGTTTGAAGCATCCGAGGCCCCTGGCCAAGAAGGCACCATCGACTACAGCAAGCGTCCCCATCTTGACTTGGTTGTCTGCACAGACTGGGGAACAGTCAGACAGTTCAAATGGTGTCCGTTGCCTAAGAGACAAGAAGCAAATGAAGACAAGGTCAACCTTGGCCTTCTAGCCGGAGTATGGGGTGACGGCAAGATGCGAGTGCTCGATATCCGATACCCCAAATCCACATCGACGCAGTATATCCACATCAAGCAAGCGGCCTTTGAGACACGCCCACCCGACGCCATCTGTACCAGCGTGACATGGCTTTCGGGCGAGCACATCGCAGCTGCCAACACCGACGGCAGCATCGCGGTCTGGGACTTGACCAAAACACTACTCAAACCACAAATCCCCGGCTCAGGGCACCCGCGTCCCTGGTACTACCACTGCGTGCACAGCAGCTACATCCTCACGCTCGCGGCAGCCTATCCCTCACACCCCTACCTCATCGCCACCAGCAGCATGGACGGGTATCTTCGACTCACCGACCTGCGCGCCCCAGCGCACGACAGCGTTTTCTCGCAACGCTCGCGCACCGGCAGCGCCGCGCTGGCCTGGCACGACATCTCGCAGAGCTTCCTGACCAGCGACGAGAACTACACGCTGCTGGCGCTGTCGGTGCGGCGCTTCCATGTCAACATGAGCGTGGGCCGCGGGAACAGCAACATCACGCACGTGGCGACGAGCCCGGTGCACCCGTTCGCGATGCTAGGGTGCACGGATGGCATGGTCATTGCTACGAACCCGATGCGCAAGGTCCTGGTCGCCAAGGCCGAGATGTGGCACCAGACGTGGTTTGCGCACGAGTGGCGGCGCGGGACCGCGTCTGCTGCTGATGACCAACACGCCCCGCCGCAGGCCTCGCTCGCGCACCCCGTCAAACGCGCTCGCCATGCCGCGCCCCTCAGCCGTGTTACTGATGGCTATAAGCCCGAGATCTACAAGCTGTGGGTCGAGCAGGGCCTCCCGAACCAGTACGAAGGCGTCGTGTATAACACGATACATGAGGAGGAGACGGCGACGACACAGGTGTGCTGGAATCCGAACTTACGGTTTGGAGGGTGGGCGGCGGCGGGGATGGGGGATGGGCTGGTGAGGGTCGAGGACTTGGCGCTTTAGGGGAGGCGGGAGAGTTGGGTGGTGGTGGTGGTTGAGAGTTGGGTGAAGGGCAGTGTAGATACATCAAAAGCCAATATATACATATATCCAACCATAGGCAAGCAGCCAAGGCGCGCAGATCCGGGGTACGTACATACATGCATGCACATCCAACATCCGCACCACTCAAACCCCCGCGATGCCATCTCGTATCACAGCGCCCGTCATGCACCCGACTGGCGCAGCGTCCAGACCTCTCCATACACACGTACACACCTTACCAAGTCCACACACACAACACAACCCACCGACCCAGCGCACCCGCACCCAGCACGCACGCACCACGCCGCACCCCCCTGCGCGCGTCATCATCAACATCAAACCCCGCAACCCGCGTCCGTGAATCACGGATAGGTTATTTCCGCTTGGGCCGGCTTAATTCGCATACGTTGTTACTTGCTGCTGCTTGGTTACTCCTTCTTTTGCACTCGTCCTACACCACGCTCCTGTTGTCCTGACTGAGCTGAGAATCCCGCTGCCTGGAACGAACGATCGCGCCAACTGTCAGGATTCGTCCTGTTCACTAGCTCTCTGTGCTCGTTAGCTCGCCGCCGTCGCCGCCGCACCCGCAAGCGCCGCGCTTGTTCGTATCGTGTCGCGGTGAACAACGAGGCCAGCGCATAGCACCAACCGTTTGTTGCTGCACTAGCTCCTGGTAGTTACAGCCGCCACCGACACCACCTCCGACGGACAACGAAACTGAAGGCACCACCAGGAAATCTACCTGTCTGTCTGCCTACACCGACCCTACCTACCCAACAGTCCCAACCTACCCTACCGACCCAACCGATTCTCGACTTCCCTCGCACACAACAACCACACAACGCGCAATGGATTTCGCGCCCTACCAAGACGCGCCGGAGACGCACCGCGCCGTCAGCGGCGGCAACGGAGCGCCCAACACGACCGGCAGTGCCTCGCCACCACTACGGTCACCACCCCTCCGCTCACCACCGCTGCGCTCGCCGCCGCCGCGCTCCCCGCCCGCGTTCGCGAAGCCCGTCCGCTCGGCCTCGGCCATCGGCACCAGCGCGCTGTACTCGCCCTCGCCGTCGGGCATGGGCATGGGCGGCAGCGGGAGCTATTTCCCGCCCACGCACGCGCGCGACCTGGAGAGCGGAAGCGGGAGCGGGAGTGGGAACGGTTGGAATGGACTGAGAGTCGGTGGGGGCGCCGGCGTCAGGCAGGATATGGACCTCTTTGAGACGCGGCTCGGGCTGCGCATGGACTACGAGGCTTGTTTGGCGTATTTGCTCTTGCCGCCGGCGGGCGGCGTGCTGTTGCTTGTGCTGGAGCATCGCAGCGATTATGTGAGGTGAGTTTTTGCGTGGAGGGGGTGGGTGAGTGGGTGTGCCAGCGAGACCTGGCGAGCAAGAGAGAGCTCGGGATTGCGTGGCTGAGAATCGAGAGACATGAGGCTAACACCGCCGTGTGCAGGTTCCACGCGTGGCAGTCTAGTCTGCTCTTCGCGTTCCTCTTCGTCGTGCACGTCATCCTCAGCTGGAGCAGCTTCCTCTCCTGGACGCTGCTGCTGTGCGACCTGTGCCTGATCGGATACCTGACGTTCCGGGCGTATCGGGATGGTGAGTTTGCGCTTCCTCGTTCGCTTCCTGTTTCCACGAAGTCTGGGAACCCAAAAAAAAGAACATGTTGGCTGACTGAGATATCTACAGCATCGACCCTCGATCGCTGCGAAGTCCCGTTCTTTGGTCCTCTGGCTAGCTCCATATTGGATGACGAGTAGGCTAGCTACCTGGCTATCTAGCTAGCTTCTCCTACCTACCTACCTACCTACCTACCGTAAACTTCACCACCGCATTACAGCCACCACATACCTCATACTGCAGCAGCAGCATCAGCAGCAGCAGCGCTCGTTTCTTCCTCCGCCACCTCACACCGCATCCGCCCGCATCATTGCCGATCAGAGCAGGGCAGCGCAACTCAGCCAACCGCTAATTCAAAGCTCCGCTCCAAACCAAATAAAACCAAACCAAGCCAAGTCAAGCCGAACCAAGGACAAGGAGAGATAAGAGAAGAAAAAAGGAGGAGAAGAAAGCACCGTTCTTTACCCTACACTTCACACCCCACGCACACACCTACCTACCTATATCCCCTACCACCCCGCTTGTCGAATGTCTGTTGTAGCTACTACCTAGATACCCTCATACCCATACCCATACCCAAACCTTTACCCATAACCTAACCTTTACTTTTACTCTTTCTACCCGTTTCCCATACTTGTACCTGTACCCTCTGTGCGCGTTTCTGTGCTTCTTTACTACCTACCTAGGTAGTTGTTTGTTGTGGTTTGGTTGTCGAGTTTATAGGAAAATTGAGAATCTGAGAATTTGACTGAGGTATGATTGATTGAGATTGGGATTTTGAGGGAGGGGGGTTGAGAGAGGTTTTGGGTTGGGGTGTTCGTATCTGATGGTTGAGTGAATGCATGAATGCATGAACGCGCTCATGCGTAAAGACTGAACGAAAGGATGGATGGTTGAGGACGTAGAAAACGAACACGTGCTTCCATGCCCATCCAAGCATCCCAACTCCAAATCTCATGCACACACAGCAACAAGGCGAGCAACGAGCAAAAACGCGTGTGAAAACCGATCTTAATATCTAGGGTATAGGGTATGGCTTGTGGCTTGGAGCTAAGGCACAGATAGTGCACGCCTGCACCTTACCTTACCTTCCCTTACCTTACCTTACCTCGTATCTACAGAAGCCAGAAACCGGAAGTCAGAAGCCAGAAGTCGGAAGCCAGAAGCCAAAAAATGAAAGGAGGGGTTGCTCCCTACCTAAGACGTGCTAGTATAGCCTGTGTGCTCGCTCGCGGGCTTTGTGATTCGTTCGTTGTAGAGGTAGGGGATGGGGATGGGGATGGGGTGCGGATGGAGCTGGTATGGGGGGTGGGATGGGTGCTTCTGCTTTGCGAGTGTGGTTGTGGTTGTGGGGGTGACGCCGTGGTACCGGTAGTGTGAGATGGGGTGTTATGTTGGATATTTTTATTTGCTTGCTGCTTGCTTGGTTAGCTACCTTTCGATGGTATGGATCTCAACCACATTTTGTCGAAGGAATGAGGCATTGAATTTTTGTGGGCTTCGTGGATGTGGTGCGTGTTGTTGGTCGAGGATGGAAAGGTTCTGGTTGCTTGGGGGGGGGTTATAGAGTTGGTTTGTGGTTGCGGTGGTGTGTTATACTTATACCTATATCACTGTCATGTTACTATTTTGTTGCTTCTATGTCTAGCGACGGAGGTACTACTCTCGCTGTTACTGCCTTCGGTGAAGTACTGGGGATAGTGTTTTGGGTAAAAGTTCCTGTAGATATTGATATATATTTGGGCGGTGGTCGATATGCAAGCTGGGATGGAAGTGTAATCCGTCTGAGCGCGTTGATAGATATTACCGCTCACGTCGGACTGCTAGGTTCCTTCCTGTCTATTTGTTTATGTATTTGTATATATATATATGTGCTTAATCGCCTCGAAGGTGTGCCCACTGGGCCGGAAAATACAACCTCTAACTTTCCTTCAGTGAGCAACAATACTACGGTCTGGTTTTGAGACACTACTTTGTTACCTTATAACAGTTCTTCGGGCACGGAGGGTTTTCTGTGGCTTCGGACTGGTTTCTGGAGGGTGAGAGTTGGTTGTGGGATGGGTAGGAGGGGGCGTGGTGGGGGGTGATGGATTGGGGGTTTTGTTGTTGTGTTTTCTTCTTGGTGGTTGAGAGGTTACCTGAGGTCGTGGTTGGTCGTTTTGGTAGCGTGGGGTACATGTGAACTAGCAATATATCTATTCTCTCGACTGTATTTGCGGAAGATATGGGGTGGCTTTGTTCGCTTGCTCGCTTGTGTGCGACCCGGCGTTCACGGCAGGTTTTGTTGAGTTAGGGGCGAATTTCCGAATATAAGATCTGTTTGGTTTGCCATGTATGTGAGTGTATTCCATTGGGCTGGGCCATGCTGAAATACACTGTGCTAGCTTCTTAGTTACTGTTGCTGTACAAGCGAGGATAGGAGTAGGTCTATATACGTCCGCGAGTGAGCGACCCACCAACTATCTCCTCTCCTCTCCGTTCCAGCCCCCAGCCTCGCGCAAACGCTGGCGCTAGCTAGTGCTGGTATCAGAGCTGGTGTACGTGCGGGAGGGAACACAAACGCTTGTAGAGCTGTTCGTGCGCTACACAAACGCCCAGAAACGAATCCAACGCTCCGATTTGAGTCGTAGCTCTTGTTGTGCTTTTGGGATGATACCGCTCGGCACTGATAGATAGTAACAGTCACCATCACCGGCAAAAGACAGCGGCGAGTACCAATGCACAGGATTATACCACCACACCACCACAACAGCACCAGCACGGCGGGCGAGGCGCTACTATAGCATGTAAGTATATACAGCAAAAGCAAGGCAAGGCAAAGCACCTTCTTTTGCAGTCTTGAGAGTGGCTCGGTGTGATGATGATCTCTAGTCTCAGGAGGCAGATTGGGTTGGAGAATCTGTCCTCTGCTAGTTGAGGAGAGGAGAGGTGTAATAACAGAGGAAGAAGGAAGGGGGTGCTTGTACTACTTTCTCTCTCTCTCTCTCTCTGTGTGTGTGTGTGTGTGTATGTGGTAGATGTTTATGTCATATGGATTGCGGAGATGACGGGAGAAGCTAGAATAACCTTAGGCACGCCATGCTGTGGACGAGTCGGCACTGATTTGCTCTGCACTGAATTGCACAGAGTTGAATTGCACTGCTTGCAACTGAATCGAATCAATGAGATTATCCTGCTAGATCCCTGAGGTTACTTATGCCAACCAACCAATTGAGTTCTTTCTTTCCTTTCTCCCACCCACGCACCACCCAACCAGCCCACCAGCCCACAACCCACCCACTCTACGCCTCCTCGCCCTCAGCATCGACATCAGCCTCGCCCTCGGCATCCGCCTCCGCCTCCGCCTCCTCCTCCTCCTCCTCAGCATGGCCCTCGCCTTCCGCCTCCGCCTCAGCCTCAACCCCCCCCTCCCCCTCAACATCAACATCCACCTCCCGCCCCTCAAGCACAGCCTTATTCCCGTCCCTAAGCGCGCGCTCCGCCTCATCCGCCTCCCGCGCCTCAACCTCCAGCACATCAATGCGGTCCGAGTCCTCGACGTACATGCCGGGCTTCGCGCGACGGGGCCGAATAAACGTGCGCGTGACAACGGGGTAGTAGTAAGCCGCCTTCTGGGCGAGGCGGCCGCCCTGTCCCGCCGCCGCCGCTGTGGGCTCGGCATCGTGCAGGGCGAGCGCGAGCGTGTCGCCGTACGCGTCGCGCGCGTCGCCCGTCTGCTGGTACGTTTCGTACGCGCGGACGCGCTCGTAGCGCCAGCAGCGCTTGGGGGTGCCGTCGGCGGCGACGCCCTCGTGCGTGTATGCTGTGTCGTCGTTGGCGGCGGAGGGGTCGCCGAACTTGCGCTTGATGCCGCGCGCGGCCGACGACGAGGGGACGGCGGGCAGGAAAAACTCGTAGTTGTACGGCTGCGCGGGCTCCGGCTGCGACGGGTCCTCTTGGAAGGCTGCCAGCGCTGTCGTGTACCGCTCCAGGGCTTCGGCGTCTGCTGGCTGGATGCGCAGCACGCCCACGTCCAGCCGCTCGTCGTACCGCTCGGAGTCCGCGGGAGCGGCCGCTGGGTTCGTCTGGAACTTTGTGACGATGTAGGAGCCGTTGTCGGGGAGGGCGTCGAGGTCGGGGAGGAGGGGGTACTGGTCCAGCAGCTTGAGGTCCGGACGAGAGGGGTGTTTGGGATTAAGCCAGGCATTGCGCTCTTCGCGGGAGACGTCCTCGGCGCGCAAGTTGGACGTCGTGTCGGGGCCCTTGTACGCGTCCTCCGGGTGCGCGACGTCGAAGCCCTTGACAATGTTGCGCAGGATGTTGACGGGCTCGTTCTTCTCGGCGTCCGTCTGCAGGCGCTTCTTGCGCGCAGCCTGGCGCGCGCGCTCCGGGCCCCGCAATGCCGCGCTGCCCGCGCCGCTGCTGTCCATGCGCAGCCCCGACGCCGTAATGTACTCGGTGCGGCGCAGGAAGCTCACCCCCGCCGTCACCGACGACGGCTTGCCCAGCGTCGACAGCGGCCGCAGCAGCGCCCGGTCGTGGGGGTGTAGCTGCGTCGCCCGCGATCCCGAAAGCAGCACTGCGCATCGCCTCATTGTCAGCCAATGTCCTTTCTTTGTCTCGAGACCCTCTCGACCCTCTCTCTCACCTGCTTCGTCGCCCTCAAACACGCCCGGCAATCCCACCAAATCTATCGGCATGCCCAGCTCCGCATCGGCCTCGATGTTCAGCGGCTGCTCGCGCGCCAGCCGCGACGCGAATCCCGCCGACGTGTACTGTCCGCTGGCCAGGCCCGTGTTGGGAATCTCGAGCAGCTTGGGCGGGTTGGGCGGCGGCGGTAGCGCATTCGAGTATCGTATGCGCGCGATGTAGTCCTGGTGGTAGACGCGCTGGCCGGAGCTCGCCATCTTGTCGGAATTGGGGGGGCGTTGAAGTTGTTGGTTAGTGGATGGTGCGGCGGTTGGACGTGATGGAGAGTGCCGGTGTTGTGCAGTTATGGTCGCCCACGCTAGCCGGATTATATACCTACAGCACCTACAGCACCTACAGCACCTACACTTTCACTTCACACTTCACATTCCACCTCATTCATTTCACATTCCACTTCATTCACTCCACAATTCACTTGATACAACTACATCCGTGCACCCCGCCTACCACGGGAACATGCACTTACTAATCAGCAGCCGACTGCCCAGAATATCGTACTCCTTCTGGCTGACCCAGCTATCGTTGCCGCTATTGCTGAGCTTGCCAAACACGCTCGCCCCCTTCCACACCAGCACCTGCGGGTCCAGATCGCGCGGCGGCGAACCAATCAGAATCTCCTTGCCCAAGCCGGGCAGCTGCTCGCGCAGCCGCTCCTCCAAAAACGACAGGAACCCGGGCACCTTGGCCCCGCCGCCAATCACCATGATGCCGCCGTAAAATTCGCGCGCCTTGCGGTCGTCGCCCCGCGCCCCCTGCGCGACGCACGTCATGATGGCCACGTCCAGCCCGCACGCCGGCAGCACCTTGTCCCGCTCGTCGGCCGCCTTGATCTTCTCCAGCGTCGGGTCGTAGAAGATGCCGCCGCTCGTCGGCCCCGCCGGGTCGCCGCCCAATGGCGTCTCGCGGATCGGCTGCGGTGTGCCCTCGGGCCCGGGCGAACCCGCAACCGACGACCGCGGTGTGCCCTCGACGTCACCGAGCCGGCCAGCGAGACCGAGAGGCTGCTGTCCCGAGCGACTGGGCGTCGAGGCCATTGGCGGCGCTTTCGACGGCTCAGGGTCTACCAGGCCATTGAGCACCTGTGGGACCTGGGGAGCTGCCATCTGCATGACGGCCGTCTGGGCTATCGAACCGGGATCGTTTGGCGAGCCATCGTAGAGATCGTACGAGCGTTCAATCAGCTTGCGACGCCCCTTGAGTTTCTCTGAATGGTCGAAGACTGCCGAGTTGAAG
Organism: Aplosporella prunicola CBS 121167; assembly: GCF_010093885.1. Taxonomy (NCBI): domain Eukaryota; kingdom Fungi; phylum Ascomycota; class Dothideomycetes; order Botryosphaeriales; family Aplosporellaceae; genus Aplosporella; species Aplosporella prunicola. Next base: position 30,350 of record NW_022983599.1, on the reverse strand, counting down.
TATCCCTAAGCCCTTGTCAGAATTAATTTGCTTCGGTGTGTTTCTCCCCCAAACCTACCATAGGAGCGAGCATCGTCTCGTCATAAGTCTTGAAAAAGTACTTTTGCGTGTCCTTCCCAAACGCCCGCAAGTGAAAGTCGTACAGCTGCACGCTAATATCGCCCTCGTTCATCGTGCAAAACTTCTGCTTCAGCTCCTCCGCCAGCAACCAGTCATACCGGCGCTTGAGGTTGATATCCGCGTACGGGAAATAATCGTGCAGCATCATGCGCACAAAAGTCTCCGTGACGTCCGCACCGCCGTACTTCATATTGATCCGCGAATCCTCGACGCACATGCCCTCCTCAACGCAGCACACCGACGTCTTCTGAGCGCCAATATCGATGATGCACGAGCTCGAGTAGCCGGCGCCAAACGTCGCGGAAAGACTCTCTTGCTGGAAGCACACGCGGCCGAACCCAATGTCCCGCAGTAGAATGTCCAGCAGGTGCGTGACGTAGCGCCGCTCGTAGAGGTCCGGGATGACGCACACGCAGCCATACTGGCCCCAGTCCTTCTTCCGCTTCAGCCCGAGCTCCGAAATAATGGCATGTTCTATTATGAGCGAGAGGTCCTGGAACAGCAGGTTCTTCGTCTGGTAGTCTTGCTCGTTGAACCAGCCGTGCCGGATCGGCCAGAAGAGCTTGTAGCGCGGATTCGACTCCTCGGGGATTCTCAAAGCGGCGGTACCCAAGAGGTAGTCCGGAGCCTCCTTGGGGTCGTCAGGGATATGCGTCCACTCGACACGATGGGGGTCGTTGTGCTCCGAAATGTTCTCCGGCGGAGTGCGCCTGTTGTAGTTGACGACGAGCTCCTTCGAGTTGGGCAGCACGCGCCGCTTGTTGGCGCGCATGCGCGTCTTCAGCTCCGCGGACATGGCGCCGTACTGGCTGGAGAAGTCCGGGCCGAACCACTTGTCCGCCTCCTCGGGCAGCTCGTCGTCGACCTTTAGGCGCTTGGGTCGCGGCTCGCCGCCGTCCTCTTCGACCTCGTTCTGTGGCCACTTGCGGGCTATGACCATGGGCACCGTCTTGGGCAGCGCGTCGCTCGCCAGCCCGATCCGCATGTTCTGGCTGCCCGGGTGGATGACGATGACTTTCGACCCGATGGCCTCCTGCGTCGCGACCGCCGCCCCGTTCTCCTCTGCCGTCATGTCCTCGGGATCGGCACCCTGCGCTAGTGCGCGGTCCTTGTCTCGTGCCTGTTGTACCATTCGGCTCGTGGCCTCCTCATTCTGCGTCCGGTAGGCAAGGAATTGGTCGTCGCGCTTTAGGTATTCACTGTGGAGCAATCGAGTCAGCGCAGGTCCTCCAAAGCTACGTGTGTCGTCGTGAAAACAGCATGCGGCGCGCGTCGGCCCTCCCCGCCAAGCGCAGCAGACACGCGAGGAATCCACACCTCTTCGACCACCTTGTCGACAGGGCTCCAGTGGTATAGCCCCAAGCGACCGAGGGCGCATCTTCCACCACCTCGCCCTTTTTCGTCGCCCGTCGTCCCTTCATCGCGAAGCCCTCAGCCTCACCAACTCAAACCCACCAATTCCTCAAACCTCAACACTCCAGTTCCTCAAACCTCAACACCCCAATACAAAGGCAGCAGTACGGCAGGGAGGGAAACCAACGTATAATAGTTCTTCTGATTAATCATATTAACCTGCGGCCAAGTCGTAAGGTCGAGGTTATTATCCGTGCGCTCCAGACCTGTAGGTACACAACGTTAGCCTGATCACTTAACTCGAACAAAGGACATCTGTGGAAGAGATGGGGGCTGGGTAGCTAGACAAAGACGCACCCTCCTCGCGCATCTGCGCGCGATTCGACTTCTTGCCCACCATCTTGGCTTGCGAGCTTTTGCGAGCGAGCCTACGAGCACCGAGAGCGAGCACCGAGCTTGCGAGCGTTCGAGTGCGAGGACGAGGGCGAGTGTAGACGGGTGCGAGGCTTCCGGCTAGACGACGCGTATGTAGGTAGGTAGGTAGGTAGGTAGAGGCGATGGGGTCGACAGTCGAGGAAGGGGTAGTGTAGAGGTTGAGCTCCCGCGGCGTGGATACACGCAGGTGGACGCCGGACGGACGCAGCAAGCAGCAGCGGGGCCGTGCGTGCGCGTCCGTCTGCCGTCCCGTCCGGGGTCGGAGATCCACTCCGAGCTCGACACCACGACATCCCATCACCGCGAGTACATACAAACAACGCACCACACTCCAACACGATCAACAGCTCAAACAAATAATCGAGAGAAACCACACATCACATTCAATTCCTCAGCTCAGTTCAAACCTACTTCATAGCTCAACTACAATGAACCCTTCCTCTTCCCATGCACCCTCCACATCAACCCCAACCCTTCCTTTAGCCATTCATCCACCAGACATCAAACTCTTCTTTCAGTCAAGAGAGCGAGCAAAGAAACACCACCACCTATTTATGGCTGTTGACCCCAGCTTAAGCAGAAAAAAACGCATCCATGCATGCATCCATGCCCTAAGTATGCACGCGTCCGTCCCTAAAAAAGAGAAGTAGAAGTAGAAAAAAAAAAAAGAAAAGAAAAGAAAAAAGAGGTCTTAGATAATACAACGGTCCTCGACCCTCATCTCATCTCATTGAGAGGCGAATCGAGTCAAGGAAAAGAAGAAGAAGAAGAAGAAACAGAAAATCAAAACGGGCGCATCAGCATGCCGGCAGCGCATCTCGCCCGCGGACTTTTGTGTGGTGTGTGCGAGAAAGAAAAAAGAGACGGAGAAGAGAAGGACGAAGAAGAAGAAGAAGTGCAAGAAAACTACTCCTACTCCTCCTTAGTAGCCGACCTCGTGTACGGGTTATTCGACCTCTGCTGCTGCTGCGGGGGCTGAGGTTGTTGAGGCTGCTGAGGAGGCTGCTGCTGCTGAGCACCACCAGCACCCTGCATCTGCTGATGCTGCTGGGCCCACTGCTGCGCCTGCGTCCCATAGCCCTGCGGGCTCGTCGAGTACGAGAACTGCTGGCTAACAGGGCTCATACCCGCATAATGGACATCGGAGCGACTGCTGGCCGACTGGACCGAGAGCTGGCGCTGCGGCTGCTGCTGCTGCTGCGCATAGTCATAGTACTGGGCGCCGCCGTACTGGCCGGCCGGTTCCGAAATCGTCGGCACGCCCAAGCCCGCGCTCAAAGGGCTGCTGACGCCCGCCTTGCGCTTCCCGCCCTTCGACGGCTCGTGCCGCAGCGCGTTCTCAATGTTCTGCCGGTCCTGGATGTCCATGCTGGGCCGGCCGCCAATGCTGGACGCGTCGTCGCGCGCGCTCCAGACCCCGTCGCGGTGCTCGTCGTGGGCGAGTGACCGCTGGCGCACCAGCATGTTAATGGCTTGGTTTTCCGTGTTCATTCCGCTGCCTAGGTACTCGACGCCCGAGGAGCGCGCCTCGTCGGCCTCCATTTCCGCCTTCTTGGCCGGGTGCAGGCGTGCTGCGTCCGCGGCGGCGAGGAAGGCTTCGCGCCGTTCCTGCGCCTCAGATGCCGAAATCGACACAGAGTACGAAGGCTTGCCCACGTCGCCCAGGGCGGCGTCGCTGCCTCCGGGCCCGGCAATGGGAACCTTGCGGATCGATTGCACCAGGGCGCACATGAGCTTGGAGCGACGCAGGACGCGCAGCGACTCGTTGCCCCAGTTACTCTTGTGGCGGACTTCCAGGTTGAGCTCGAGCTTGTCCATGCTCGCGATGCTGCGCACCTCGATTTCGACTTCGGGGAAGAAGTCGCGGCTGTTCTCCTTGTCGCGAACGAAGTTCTCCATCTCCCCCTTCAAAGCCTGGATGTCTTCGAAAGAAGTGCCAAAGTCGATGTAGACGGGAATCTGTTCCCTCATGGCGAGAGAGCGGCTCGTGTTCTCAATCCACAAGCTGTTGAGGATGTTGTTGGGGATCTGGACAGTCCTGCCGTTGGTCACACGCTTGAAGACGGTGAACAGAAGCGAAATATGCTCCACGATGAGCTGGTCGGTACCGGTGGTAAGATCAACCCTGTCACCGACATCGTACGGGTGCTTGACGAAGACGAAAATGCAAGAACCCAGCACCTCTTGACAGGTAACGGAGAAGACGAAGGAAAGAGACAGAAGCGCCGTGCCAGCAGTCGCGAGCGTAGTAACAAAGCTGGAGTTCAGGAAAGAGACTGGACGAGTCAGAAGTGATCCAAAGAAGCTTGCGAGTAAAACTTACTGAAGATGAAAATAGCAGCAACAAAGACAATAACACAGAGCAAGCCATCAAGGACGTTGATGGCCTGGTCGATATCGTGCATGCTAGTGTTGACGGATTTACGAGCGCGACCGATTTCAGAGACGACGAGAATCATCTCCTCCAGACTGATATCGCCGTTGCCATCCCTGTCAAGGGCCCTGAAGGCCTCCTCGGCCTCCTCCTCGTGGCCCCGACCAAGGACCTCGACGATATCTTCGACGTACAGAGCATCCTTGCCTTCGACGACAAAGGACATCCAGAGACGTCTGGCAAGAGCCTCAGAGGACTTGGTCCTGTCGAGTGCCAATGTGACAATAGAGTGTGCAGAGTCAGTGTTGAAGACTTGCTTGCCAGTAAGCTCCGAGGCGATGTTACCAAATGCTGTCGTCTGGTTAGCTTGGGTTTTGATGTTTTAATACAGCAGAAAACTCACCAGAAGTAATCTTGTCACCAACACGACCGACATCCTGCAGGATTCTCATGGGCGTAGCCGATCCAGACCGGCCGTGACCCTTCTTCTTGATTCCAAAGCTGAGGTTCAGAATGTCACTGATGATGTAGTCCTCGTCCTGGAACTCCGGGCAATAGGACGGGAAGAGGGAGCGGGAAGCATCGTAGAGCAGACCAAGGAGGAAGACGCTACGCTTGTTCTCCTTGATTCTCGAGTTGAACTGCTTGCGGTGGTAGTTGATGCTGATGAGCTGGATGATGAACTTCTCGAGGAGCAACACGCAGGCTGACACTGTAGCAGCAGCGAGCAGATGCCTCACCACCGACTGCCACTCCTTGACGCTGTCAGCAGTGCGGGGCAGGTTAGCCGCCGTTTGGGCGTCTGCCGCGCGCTGAGTGTCGGGGTTGCGGGTCATGAGCGGGATGAAGGTGGCCAGAGCTGTAACGGCCCAGCCAACAATGGACAGAGGGAATTCGAGAGCCTTGATGACAAGAGCATACTTGCGGACGCCGGAGCTGATCACGCCAGCTAGTGTCAGGAAGATCCGGGGGATGAAATGGGCGACGATTTTCGAGACCCAGATGGAAAGCCAAATGATTTCGATCCAGGTGAAGAACCTACAACCGTCAGTGACTGCTTTGCTGGCTCAGAGCTCGTGGACCTACCAGACGATACGCACACCACCAATGTCGGCATCCTTGGCGGCGGTGGCACCGACAATGATGGGAACAGCAATGGCAAGAGCCAAGGGAGTGACGTAAATAAAGTAACGAGTGATGATGCTGAAGTTGAGGATCTTGTAGTATATCTTGCCGACGCGAGTGATGGTGTCTTCCTCGCCATCGTAGCCGACATGGCCGGTTCCCTCGCCCATGTTCTGGGTGGTTTCGGCGGTCTTCATCTTACGGCGACCGGCAATGGTCTGGCCGTGCTCGGCCTTTTCGTTGTTCTCCATGTTGATGGGAGAGGTGCTGTTGTTGCGGGCAGAGGCGTTGCGGCTGACAGCTTCAAGAGGGATGTCTATGGTAGCGTCATTGGACGCCATGTCGGGGTTTGTGTATTCGCGAAGAGGCAAGAAGCCGCGGTGGGAGGTGCGGTGGCTGCGGGTGCTGGGCGACCTGGGCGACGTAGGCGGGTTGGCCGACATTATTTGAAGTGCCTAATGATCGGTGGAGATGGATCCGCGCGTGGGTGAAAGCACGGGGAGGGTCGCCGTGTGGAGCAAAAGGCGCAGGTTGCAGGGTCCCGGTCCCCTCGGCTCGATTGGGCGAAGTGGGTGTGAAGATCTCACCTTGTCGTGGAGCTTGGTGATGGATGAAAAAGGACCGAGCGAGGCGGGCGGGTGTCTCGATGGTCAAGGGGTTGCTGAAACTCGGGGCGCAAAATGGCGAGCTCTCAGGAATGTGATGAATGGATGAGCGACGGAGATTGCTGAGCGATTGACGTTGATACAAAGTGATATCGGAAACGATGGTGAATGATGGAAAATCGGGAGAAGCACAAAGGAAAACGGCTCTGGTGAGAAAGAAGAAAAGAAGGAAATTCTCTGTCTGTTGCAGCAGCAGTTCCGGCCGTCAAGGAAGGGCCTCCGGGGGGGGCGGCGGCGTCGTATGGCATCCCTCATCAATTAGACCCTTCGCAGGGTGAAACCGCCACATCCAGGCACGAGCGAATGAGACAAGACCGCCCGCTCGCTTGGCCCGCGACGGCGGGACGCCACGCCCGTCACCAACATGCTTGACCCCCTTTCTCCCTTCTCTCGGTCTCCGTGAAGCGGGATTGCGATGGAGCAGCACCAGCACTAGCACCACCAGCAGCCGCGCACGCACCCACGTACGCTTTCCATACTTGCTTACCCAGTAGACCTCGCAGTGCGCGCCGATCCCCGCGGATCCGATCGAATAATCCACGCTGCCGATCGCTCGCATGCACACATCCCGAAGCAGCCGCGCCAGCGGGGGGCGCGTGTGCACCCTGCAAGAAATCGCAAGCAAGAACTTCGTCAATCGTCATCGAGACCTACCGTATGACGCAGCCAACCTGTCCCATGCATCCATCTCCTTCGACGTTCGAAATAGCTCTCCTCTTCGTATCGCGACCCCGCGCACGATCGAGCCAGATCCCCCCCCGCACACATGTAAACATACCGTCAGGCTGCATACACACAGCCGCAATGCGCGAGTCTAGCCCCCAGCCTCCCAGCCTGCCTGGGCAAGGACGCTGGACTTCCTCCCGTCCGTCCCCTAAAATAAACAGATCAAACAAAAAAAAAAAAAAAAAACTCGTCTCCACCGGCAAACGCCGCCGTCCCCCCTCCCGGCGTGCCGGTGTCCCACCACCAAGGCACGCCAGGCACCGCAACGCAAGCGCAACGCCGCCACAGCGCGCTAGCAGCTTGAGCTGCCCCATTGCGCTGATGACGATCGCCCGTTCGGCCTGCGCTGCGAGTGAGGGCAAGCTGCAAGCTGCAAGCCGCACGCCGGACGCCGCACGCCGCCTACCGCGCCATTAATTCCCCCTCTCCCGAGTCCCGGTCGTCCAAGCCGTTGTTAGAGTAGGTACGAGTGGTTGAGCCCTTCAGCCTCTGGAGTTCTATGTAGTGCGGTGGGTAGCTCCTACCTTTCTCTCTCTCTTTCTCTTCCCCTCCAGAAAAGTCCGCGCGCGTGCATCTGCGCCAGTTCCCTCTACTTTTTGGCCATACATACACAGTACTATTTTCCCATTTTTCTTTCCAAAAAAAAAAAAAAGCCAGCAAGCCAGCAAGCCAGACCCCGAAGCCATCACCGATCGAGCTACTGCGTCGAGACCTTGCACTTGCTTGCACTATCGCTCACTATCTCTTACTATCCTCCACTACCGCCGCTATCACTCACTACCGCCACTATAGTTCGCCATTTTCCACATATTTCGCTACCGCGCACCACGCCTACGCGGCATGGCGCCCGCGGGGGCGCGTCCAGACCTACCCGTTGCCGTTGCCGTTGTGACCGCTTTCCCGCACTAGTCCGTCCGCCCGCTTTGCGTTGGATTGGCTTGGTTTTGGCTTATCGGGGCTGGGCTGGACTGGGCTCTGGGCTCTAGGCTCTGCGTGTGGTGCGTGTCTGCTGGGTGCTGGGTGGGGGGGGAGTGTGTGAGTGCGGGGTGGGTGTGTGCGCGGGTAGGGTATATGGGTAGGTAAGTAAGCTAGACGGGCAGCACTGCGTGGATGAGTAGAGCACATAGGTAGGCGGAGTAGAGCAGCAGGCTAAGATAACAAAAACCACGCAAGCAAGGCCAAAGGAAAGGAAAGGCCTCGTTCTCACTCCTAGTTATACTAGCTATCTACCATCCTAATACCTCTAACCCTCTATAGATAAGTAGTAAATACAAATACGTTCTTCCTCGTCTTCGTTACTATTGCTCGATTTTAATTTATTTTCTATATTTTACCTCTTACCTCCTACTTCCTACTAACTATCCTATCATTAAGGCTCTTATACACATCCCTATCGATTATATCTATATAACTATATAGCTATATCTTTTATATTTCGTATACGTACTTAATATTTTAAATCCTACTATATTACAATATAGAGCGCACATATATATATATATATATATATATATATATACTACGCGGGCGATTTTCTCAATTCATACCTTACCCCTCCTCCCCTCCTCCCCTCCCCACGCATACAGCAACAACCACACAGAATAACCCAACTATCCAATCCAATTTATACAGCAACAACCCTCAAATATACTAATAACACTAACACCACCACAGTAGCTTAACAAAATATAACAACAAAACAAGACAGAATAAGAGAGGAAAAACGCCTTCTGCGCCTAGTAAGTAGGTACGGTAGGGTAAGTAAGTGTGTAGTCTCAGCTTCCGTGCTCGCCTTTCGCCTTTGCCTGATCCGATTCATCCATCCACCTGCAACCACCACCATAACCACCATCACTACCGCCATCATCGCTATTGCTATTGCTATCGCTATCGCTATCGTTGTCGCTTGCTGCAATCCGCATTCCGCAATCCCACAGCCCAACACTTAGCTATATAGGTACCTAATACTCGAGTCGAACCGCCATTATGTTGCTCGCTCCTCCAATCCACCGCATCGCGCATATCGCACATGCCAAAGCCACAGCCATACCGTAGCCATAACCGTAAACACAACCACAACCGCAACCACCTCCTCCACACACGCACATTTCCATCCCATGCGAAACCATCAAGTTCTCCCAACCCATCAACCATCACCCCCCCCATCCATCACGCCTTCTCCTGACTCGCCCCCTCGTGCTGCTGCTGCTGCTGCTGCTGCTCCCGTTCCCGCTGCTGCAACGCCTCCTGTCGCGCCGACTCGGCCCTCAAAACCGCCGCCATGGCCTCGTCCCCCTCAACCTTCATGCCGTCCGACGACGCTTGCGGCTGCGGCTGCGGCTGCTGATGCTGCGGATGGGGCCCCTGCTGGTGCGGCGCCTGGCCCGGAGCCGGCTGCGGCGTGCTGCTGTTGCTGGGCTGCTGCTGATGGGGGTGCTGTACCAGATGATTGTAAGACACGGGCGCGTAGGCGGGGAAGCCCGCCGACGACGACGAGTCGGCGCGCGGCGGGAGGGCGGACGACGAGGCAGGGGAGTGGTGCAGGGTGCTGGGCGCCGAGTGCGCCGACGGAGACGGCGTGTGGGCGGTGCCTGCACCGGAGAACGAGTGTTGGTGCTGGTGGTGTGGGTGCGGGTGGTGGGGGTGTTGGTGGGCAGAGGTGGGGTGATGGGGCGCAGAGTAAGGAGAATGAAGCTCGGCATTACCTCCAGCGTTAACTGAAGTCATTCCTGCACCACCGCCCCCGTTCTCTTCGCTCCTTGGCCTCTTGGCCGGCGGGTATTCACCGCCCGTCATGTACTGTGGATCCTCGTGCTGGTGGCCGTGCTTCTGGCCGTTGTTGAGCTCCGTCGAGGCATGCGCCGCAGCGGCCTGGGCAGCTGCAGCTTGAGACGCGGCTGCCTGGAGTTGCGCCGCCGCAGAAGACGTCATAGGGGCCGTCGGTGCCGACATGGAGTCGTGCTGCGACTGACCGAGGTGGTTCTGGGCCTGGTGGGCCTGGTTGTTCTGGGGCTGATGGTGGTGGTGATCGGCGCCTTCCTCACGCGACAAGTTGATGTCGGCCGGCGGGTCGGGGAATGTGCCCTGCGCCTCGACCAGACGCGACTGGAGGTTGATAATGTAGTCGCGCAGCGCGTAGTTTTCGGCCTGGATGGCCTTGTAGCTAGTCGCCATCTGCTCATAATCCTTGACCTGATCCTTGAGCGACTTGATGTACTCCTCCTTACGCTGACGGAATGCGCGCTGTCGAATGCGTGTCAGTAGCTCTTATGCGGCGACTCGAGGGGCGCGGGTCGACGTACCTGTGCGGCGCGGTTCTGAGCGGCGCGCTTCGACGTCGAGAGCTCGCGCCGGCCCTTGCGCCCACCCTCGCTCAGGTGGCCGTCGCCCGCCTCGCCCGCGCTCATGGGGTATCCGCTTCCGGCTATGGCGGGGTCGATGTGGTGGTGGCCGTGGACGTCGGGTGCATGGGCTTGCGGACCGGGCGCGACAGGCTGCGGAGGGGGTTGTGGCTGGCCAGCACCCGCAGCGAGCAGATGCTCTCTTAAACCTAAGGCGCAGTCGTCAGCGTCGAGTAGCCGGGGGGTGGGAATGTCAGCTCGGCGCGGCTTACTCATCTCTAGGCTCTGCTGCAGGCTCGCGTTAGCACAGGCTCTCTTTGGGGCAAAGGGCATGGGAGGGGCATGGATTACCGGTGGTGACTGCTGCTGATGATGCTGCATCGTGTAGGCGTAGGGAGTCGTCATTCAACTATGGCGGGCCGGGCGACGCCTGTGGTCAAGGAGGATGGTGTCGGTGGAGGAGTGGTTGGTGATGAAGGGCGGCGGTGACGGTGACGGAATAGAAAGAGCAGCTGCGACGGGCGGTCAGTCGTCGGGTGGGTGGGCGCGGGAGGGGCATGTTGAGCGTGGAGCTTTCGCGACCTCGTCGACCGCGCGAAGGTGAGCTCGCTCGCTCTCCAGCACTTACTTTTGGAACTTGGACGTGGTCTGCTGAATAAGTCTTGCTTAGGTGATGGGAGGGGACTGTACCGCTATCTTATTTAAAAGGATTGCCGCCGAGCAAGCGAACAAGGCCGGCCGAGGCCGAGCCACCACCAAAGATCCTCGACTTCGACCACCTCTCTCCGCTCTCCAGAGCTCTCCCTCGCTCCAGCTCCCTCGCTGACCAACTTTCTCACCTGCCCGCTACGGCCGTCCGTAGCTATTTCCGTCGGACCCCTCGGCTACGAATTACACCCCGTCAGCTTTCATTACCCGCTTACCAATCCCTTGCTCCACCATCCACCGACCCCCCTCCCCTCCGGCCCTCCCCTCCACGCACCGCATGACCTCCCGTACGTAGTAGTTACATGGCAGGCTGACAGCGATCCATCTGCCTGCTCTTACATAAATCGACCAGCCCTCGATATGAACTGCTTAAATTAGAAAAAGACCCCCACTCCTACCAATTCGTCCATGCCCACACCTATCGGAATCCGTGGAGCCTTATGCGGGTCCCACCGAATCACGTCTCGCCATTCTATCAGGCTGGAGGTTGCAACGCTGTCCATTGGCAAATCAGCTGCACGAGCACCTCTCCAATAGGTGCAACTGCAAGCGTATTAGGCAAAAACCCAACAATCTATCCTGATGGCTGCTTGGTCGCGATATCCCGGTCGCCGAGACGCTGTGCGCCATGCGCGTCTCAGAACAACTCCGCTGCTGTGCGGAGAGCGTTACGTAGCAGTGGTCTCTTTCGTCGATCATGGCACCATCACGGCGCCTGATAAGTGCATGCGAACGCAGTGAACTGGCCTTGTTCACTCTGATGCCGGCGATCTCTTCATATCTGTGCAGCTTCACAACAGCAAAATCCCGGAACATTACTTAAAAATATGATTATCACTATGTGATATCCAGCCTGAGGGCTCCGCTTAACGCCTAGATGGGCTGATGTTTTATCTACAGTCCGGTCTCATCATAGTACTAACTGTTTATAAGGTTTCTTGCATTGTAACGGCAGAGATGTGCAAATGACCACCTACAACCTAGCCGGAAATAGGAGTACTGAAAAATATTTCGACCTTCGGAAGTTCTTAACCAGGTTGAACGTTGACTGTATCTAGTAGTTTGAACACAGTATGAAGGCATATCTGAAAATGCTTAACAAACAACGCATTGGAACCCCAGTTTCTACGAAAGGGTAGAACTTAGCCTCTAGGTTGCCAACTATGGCTCGCTAATGAGACATCAAGCCAGAAAGAAGCAATCGCATCTCATGGTTCAAGCCAAACAGGGTAGAACCAAATAGCAAACTTTTCTTGTGAAGACCATATACTCCGTCCCTGTAGGGTATCATTGTGCCAGACCACCAACTGCCGAAGAACGCCAGATCAAAGAGATGACTGCCTCAAGCACCGTTGGGGTAGCACGTCTTGCAGGCGGTGTCGATGCAAAGCGTGCCGTGGTTGGGATCGTACAGCTCATAATCCACGTCACTGAGATCCGAGTCGTCTTCCTCCTCGTCGGCCAGCTTGGGCACGACAGTCTCCTTCCTTTCCTCCTTGGTGTCCTCATCTCCGCCAAACGCCTTCTTGAAACCGCCCTTCTTGGGAGGAACGGGTGTCTCCTCGTCCTTCTCCGGCTCGCCGAAGGCGCTCTTGAAGCCACCCTTCTTGAAGCCGCCCTTCTTCGCCTCACCGCCGGGCTTCCTGAGATCGATCTTGACGAGGCCGGACTCCTCGTTGGCCTTGCGCTCGGCGCGGCGAGCCTTCTCGGCGGCCATGGGGTCGCGCTGCATCTGCTTCATCTCCTTGAGACGCTGTTCGACAAGTTAATTGATCTGACTTTCACGTAGGCGTGATGCATGTACTGTGGGCAGGTTGCGAACCTGCGATTGGTGGTCGCGCCTAGAGATGAAGTCAAACTGTTCACGGGTCTATGGGGGATCTTGCCTTCTTGTGCTGATGATCGTACGAAGTCAAGTGCGTCTCATATTCGTTCGAGCGGGCATAGCCCTTCTGGCAGAGCTCGCCTGATGCGATCGACGTCAGCGGGTGGTCGTCGCAATTGATGATGTGAAGGATGACGAACAGAAGAAATTCTTGGCGGCTTCGCGAGCGCTCTCGGTCTATTCGTGCCGCGTGTCAGTGAGCGACGCGCGCGTCGTGGCGTGGTTTGTCATGCTACGAACCTTGGGCGCCGGGTTGGTGAAGGCTCTCTTGGGAGACTTGTGTTAATCGGCGGGAACTTGACTCAGACTGGGGCGCGAAGGGCTTACGGGAGGCATGTTGATGGCGTCTTGGGAGATTGCGCGCGTGAGATGGAAGGATGTTTGTCGCGATGCGCGTGTGAAGAGAGGTTGAGACTGGATTGAGCTCCGAGACCCTGACGAAATGCCGTCGGCGGCTCGGCCAGAACATGCACCGAAGCACCGACTGGCCGACGCATCAGGGCGCGCAGAAAGTTGATGACACACGCCCCAGTGGCCCCCTTCCCCGGATTCTTGACTCCAATCTGCAGCCTCCCCCAGCAACCACCACCATGACTCCCGAGTCCCCCGACCTCGCCGAGGTCCAGTCCGTCTTTAGTCTGCAGGAGCTCGAGCCCTCGCCCGTCGACGAGGAGCCCTACGAGAATGAAAAAGGCTACTTCGAGCCCGAGCCATCGCCGTCGCCGCCCCCGCTGGTCGCCCGGGCCACGACTTTAGGACTCAGCGGCCATGGCCCCGTATATTGGCGTAAGCCCACTTTAAAATAGCCGTTTCCCCAGACGCGACCACTGACAAGGCGGCCCGCAGTGACGCGCATCCAAAAATACTCGTCCTACGTCTTCACCGCCTACACGGCCGCGCACCTCACCAACACCTCGATCCTGCCGCTCGTCACCCGCTCAATTCCCGACTCGGACACGTACCTCTTGCTCACCCGGCCCTACTACCAAGACTTTCCCTTTGAGCCGCTTCTGGTCGTCGTCCCGCTGGCCGCGCACATTGGCTCGGGCCTGGCGCTGCGCCTGTATCGCCGCCGCCAGCTCGTCGCCCGCTACGCCGGCGAGCGCGCCTCCCGCCACGAGCGCCGCAGAGTCCCCTGGCCCGCCATGTCGGGCACCTCGGCGCTCGGGTACTCAGCCATGTGGCTGGTTGCGGGGCACGCGTTCATCAACAGGCTGCTTCCGCTGTATGTCGAGGGCAGCAGCGCCGGCGTCGGCCTCGAGTATGTCAGCCATGGCTTTGCCAGGCACCCCGTAGCCTCGTTCACTGGCTTTACTGCTCTCGTCGGCATCTCCGTCTGGCATGGCGTGTGGGGCATGGCCAAGTGGTGGAGGAAGAACCCCGCGAGCGTCACGAGGGGCGGCCTTGGTGGTGAGTTGCAGAAGAAGAAGAGGTGGTACGGCATCAATTTCATTGCGGCCGCTTTGACGGGGTTGTGGCTTGCGGGCGGGCTGGGTGTCGTTGGTCGCGGTGGTGCTGCCAAGGGCTGGATTGGCAAGCAGTACGACGAGCTGTTCAGGAGCATACCCTTCTTTGGACAGTGGTTCTAGGCAACGCCTGGATCGATGTGTATATGTGTGATGCATAGCGAGGTGTAACAGCGGCGGTACGATTGGCATGATATGTACGATCCGCTAGATAGATATCCCAGATTAAATAGATAAAGATCTCCCGTATTACTAGTAGATAAAAACAAGGAAAGAAGGCATTCAACATGGAAAAAACAAGCTGCAAAGTCAGGACAACTCACATATAGCCACACGCATAGGGGCCCACAGATTCCTCTCAGAGCTCGACACAAACAAGTCTCCCGCTGTAGAAATCGGCACTGAAGCCGAGAGCGTAGCCACAGTGACAGCTGGTTCCCAAGAACTATCTCGATGCCTCCACAAAAGGCCGAGTTTGACGCTCAAACGACGCTGTCCATGCTGTCGGTGGGAGAGCCTTGTGCTGTCTCTGGTGGTATTGTCCCACAAAACTGCCGCTCGAGTTCTTAAAAACAAGCGCAAGGGGCCCGAGCTATTATTCGCTCCAGTACAGACTTCCCAATCCACGGTCAACAACGTGCACTACTCGCGCAAGGTGAATCGTCCGCGTTCGGTCTCGCCCGACGAGAAGAAGCGCCTCCATAGATTGGCGAAACTCGAGGACGTCGCGCCGGTCCTCGATGAGGATATTCCCTCGCTCCAGCCGGGATTCGTCGATCCGCTGGACACGGTGGAGGATTGGGACCCGGAGCGTTCCACGGAGGGAGGAGAGGAGCCGGCGAGGAGTAGCTGCGGGATTGCTGCGGGACAACTGTGCTGTTCACTGATGCGTGCCGTTTTGATAGTAGACGGAGGAGCAAGCGTAGATCTTGTTCCTTGGTGTGGGACATTGAGAAGCCCTTCCTGATACAGAGCATGACACAAATGGGCTGTGTCTGTGATGGCGTTGGTCGCGCTTACGAAACTTTGACCAGCTTCTTGTGGGAAAGGTGGTGCATGGGGTGAATGCCCCATGGCATTGTCATTATCCTGTTATTGCGGTACGCGACGTGCTGACAGCTATGTTCGATTAGCATATGCGTGGCGATTGGGAATGGGATGATATGGCTTACCCGTGGATGTCTATGAGTCGTAGGCTGGGTCGCTTCTTGGGAGACGCTGTGTAGCCTCCGCCCGTGCCAGCTCCGGCACATGCATAGCCGCAAACCAATGACTTAAGCACAAATAGCAGAGAGGCAACAAGAAGCGATTTATTTAAGCCCGGCGGCCTTATCAGCCAAGTCCTTCAAGACTTCGAAGCCCATCTTATCATCATACACGAACGCACGAACAGGAGGGTCACCCTCCCTCCACGTCTGCGTGCTAACATACAGTTTGTTATAGACATTACTCCAGAGCCTGTAGGCATCATGCGCGATGGCGTCATCAGCAAAGCGGCCGACCCTAGTCCAAATCTTCTTGAAGCTAACGCCGGAGTGGCATTCAAAGCTGGAGTCCCTAAACGCGCGCATAACCTCAGGCTGGATACCGAGCTGCGCGACGGGGGCAAACTCGTGCTCGGCAGCGAGCTTCTCGCACACGAGCGCCAGGTCGAGGTCTTCCATGGAAAGTCCCGCCGGCCGGTGCGTGGTCCAGCGCACGTAGACGTGGTTGCAGAAATTGCTCCATTCGGGGTGGTGGTTGCGAGTGATGGCCTCGGCGGCGACGCTGTTCATGAAGCGCCACGCGCCCTTGTAGTCCTGGAAGTAGTAGCTGCGGTCGATGCCGTTTTTGGCCGGCAGCAGTTTCCACTGCCCATCCTTGGTCAGGGAATAAAGCTTTTGCTTGGCAATCTCGGTGTCGGTTTTCTTGGAGAAGTTGACGTCGTCGAATGACGGCGCGCTGGAGTCGCTTGCGTAGCCCCGTTGGAGAAGGGCGCGTGCCGTGGAGGAGATGGCAGGGCTTGCCCGGATTGGAGAGATGGCTCCGCGCGCTGTCCGCAGACAATGCGCCCGTGTCAAGATCATCTTCGCGGTGGTTGTTGTTGGTTGGTGGCCGTAGCTTCAGGCTCTGTTGGGAATAGCCTCTCGGGATAATGTTCGACCAGCCTTCTCTATCTACACTTCACTCGAGACTCGACTGTGCTCGACACTGTACAACGAGCGCCAGTAAAGCCTCAATGGTGAAAATGCTCCCAGATGTGTTAGAGACGTTTATCCGGAAGCGCGATGCAGCATTGCACGCGCAAAACGGAAGGAGCCTTGCCAGACGTCGCTGTCTGCGAAAGACAACTGGACCATGTTCTCCTTCAACACGTCTCAAGCTATTAACTCGAGCTCCTCACTAGGCAGCATTCATTACCAAATCAACAGCAGAGACTATTCATTTCCAGCTTACGCAGCAACCAAACCTTCGCGACCAACTACCAAATCCGGAAGACATTAAACAAGCGCCATCATGGCAGCCATCTTGCTAACATTCACCTGGGCTAACCCCCTCTACTTCGGGCCGCAACCACCCACGCGAGCAGACTACCGCAGAGCCATGGTAGCAATGGCGTACATAGCACCCTTCAGCCGGCTGCCCCCGGAACTGCGCCTCATGGTAGCCGAACACATGGACATGTCCGACATCGCGGTGCTGACACTCAGCCACCCGCCCCTGCGGCGGATTCCGGGCTTTGTGCCGATTCTCAGAGGCGACGACCGCTTCAACTTCCTGAACATCATCTTGCGCGACCTTCCCATCCTGTACTACTGCGCTGACTGCGAGTGCTTCCATACTTCGCTGTTCGGCCCTACTTGTTCCGCCTATGGTCTTCCGTCTATCGCCTGGCTTCGTCCCATTGCTGCATCGCATTGTCCCATTGTTCAATCTTTCGGCGTAACGCTTTGCCCCTTGCAGTTCTTGGATGCGGTCAGGAGGGTGAGACAACACCCGATCAACGTGGACGAGGATGTTTGAGTGTTGGTGCACAGTGTTGTCACTACGAATCTTGAGTACGGTGTCAAGTTCGCAATAGTACCGTCAACGCCAACTCCTTCGCTAAACATTTTTCTCGCAGTGTTGGAATTCTTTCTTTCAAGCCCGCGGGCGGAACAGTCACGTACAACTGACACGACAATGTTTATTGGAAAGTCCCGTGTCTTGGAGAAAAAGACGGGGTGGCGATCTTGGGCGATTGGGGGCATGGATAGCAGAGTGCAGGGTGTTGTTCACCACTGCGCCGAGTCTATGAATCATTTCGGGGGCGGCGGGTGTCATGCAATCGTAATGGGTTAATACAGCCATGGCCGAGTGCATTCTAGCTATCCAGAAACACAGAATGTCGCTTTGGCTGTACGCGGTGCGCGGGTGCGCGAGCCGGAGGAGCTGAGCGCCCTGAAGCTACAGAGTAAGTGTTTGCGCGTAAAAGATTAGTGGGCATAGAGACCGGTTGTTTCCTAAACACCCTAATGGGCGGAGTCATGATTGGACACATATGCAGTCCACATATGGTTGAACACCTCTGCAAACCATGGAACCACCCCTCTTCATTCTGGTCAAAACTCACTTTCGCCTAGAGTCCACCATATATATCTTCCAAAACGCACACAAACCCTTTCTATGCTACTCGTCACTCCATCCCAATCGCTGCAAAAATGAGGTTCGGAAAATACAAGAGCCGCATATTTTCGAGGCCTGCAAAGGCCGTTCGCCGCCTCTTGTGCAAATACTGCAGTCGCACCAAGCGCTGCATCTACATCAAGGGCCGCAGCCACACCAAAGGCCACATTCACAACCCATCGCATCCCGACTGCCATGAGGCAGAGGACCGCGAGCCGCGGCACGGGCTAGAGCTGTCGCGGGATGCGCTGGCGCTGCCAACTCCCTCAGGTAATTAGCTGGTATCTCTACCGCGCAGCGTAATGTGCGGCGCCGTCTAACCATCAGCAGAATACGCAAAGTTCAGCCAAAACCCCTTCCAGGGCGACGACAACAACGACGATGACAAGTCCTCTATGACTGCCTGCTCAATGAAGGTACAAGGAGGAAAAGACGATGACGTGGACAGCGCATACGGCTCTCGCTACAGCGACACAGGCTCCAGCGGCACGACCTTGCGGGGAGAAGAAGAAGGCGCCTCGCTCGCCTTCAACGTGCACCAAGCCGAGTACAGCGTGCTCTTCCAGCGTGCCAAGCACGTCATGGACAGACACTTCCTCGGCCCTCTCCACGGACTCCCACTATCTGCCCTCTCAGCCGCCCGAGCAGAGGCTTATCCCGGCGGATTCCTAGTCAACCAGCAGTGGCGCGCCCGGATCATAGAAGGGCAGTTGTTCCTCGCCGCGAGGTACGAGATCAAGAACATGTGCCTGGACCGGAACCTGCGGAAATTCATCGACAGCCACACGCGCACCATCTGTCCCCATGTGCGGACACACAATGTTGGGCGCGAGGACAGCGTGTGCACGACGCGGATCCCGGAACTGGACACGGCCAGACTACACGGTGACTACCGTTATCACCACATCCGGCTCGAAAAAGACCGCTTTCCCGGCTTCGTGGGCGAGATGAGGGCGTGTCGGTTTTGCCCCACAGACTACTGCGTCAGAGTCTACGACAAAGGGCCTATTGAAGGCTTCATGGTTTCCATTAGCACTTGGCATCGCTTGGGCCGCTGTCGCTCACCGGAGGATGTTGTGTGGCAGAGATTCGTTTCCGGAGCTGAAGCGACCTGGCGCTCACGGGCAAGGATCCGGTATGCGCATCGGGACGACCCTGTTCCGCCTCATGAGGCGGGCAGTATCCGGCGTAAGTACGAGGGTTCAACAGCAGGGGATGATAAGGAGGTGAAGCGGGAGGAGGCTATGCGGAAGAAGGCGATGCAGAAAGAGGAAAGCGCAGTGCAGAAGGCGAACAAAAACCCGCCGCCAAATGCACGCAGACGACATCGCTCGCCGGCGCGCTTTGGCGTTGGCTGCCGCTAGTACAACTGCGTGCACATCGAGTGCGGGAGCTTGCGGCGCTTGCGGTGCTTGCGGCTGCTGCTAGGTAGGCTGTGTGCGCTTTCCTTCCTTGCATCCTTGCCTCCATTTACCTACCTAACTTTTAAGCGTACGCTTATTTTTCCGTCTGGAGCGTTGGCCTGCCTAAGGTAATAGGTACCTGGGCAGGGCCCGTCTAGGACGCCCATCGCTGCATAAAAAAGCACTGGGTTCGTGGGTATATGGCTTGCTTCCGCTCCTTGCATCTTTACGCCTCCGTGCCCATGTGGAAGAGATATGGGGGCATACGTGGCGTTAGTCCTCGTGGGCATGTGGAGCTTTATAGCGTCTGCTGTCTCTGCGCCCGCGTGCCCCTTGGGAGGGTTTCGTGTACATAGGTGATAGAAAGAACGAGGACACAAGCCCCTCTACCACGTTTGAATTTACTCAATAGCCATACCGCCGCAGCGCCACAGGGGTGGAAAGCATAGACCATGTACGCGTGCAGAGGAAGTGGTTTGTAGGTATGTATGTGTAGGTAGTGAGGACCAACCTAAACCTTCCGCCTCACCAACCCCCTAAAAAAATCAAAGCTATTGCTATCACTCTGCAGCGCCCACGTCTTCCCGGTGGCACGATCCTCCCACCCCAGCTCCTCCACAAGCAACAAGCCCCAATCGGCCGTGATGCCCTTGACTCTAGCGCGGACGCCGCCTTCGGCTTCCAGCGTTATGATCTGGTCTGTGTGCAGCCAGAGGTCCAGATACATTTCGTGGAGGGAGCCTTTAGATGGGATAGTGGTAGAGGGTATGGTAGAGGAGGAAGAAGGCGTTCCGCCCCACCCCTCACGACAAAACCTTGCATACAAGCCCTCCAGCACAACAAGGACATTAGCAAGCAACTTCTCAGCGCGGAAAGCGGGCAGGCCCGCCGCGCGCGCGAGGTCGTCCAGCGACGTCGTCGGCGCGGCGTTTGCGACGTTGATGCCGACGCCGGCGACGAGCGTGTAGCTGCCGCCCGCGTAGCTGCTGTTGATGAGGACGCCGCCGATCTTCGTGAAGTCTTTCGCCTCGGGGGCTTTGCTGCCGCTGGTCACGGTGGTGCTGGTGGTGGTCGCAGGCGCCAGCGCGTAGATATCATTCGGCCACTTCAGGCGCAGCGGCAGGGCTTCATAGCCCTTCCCATACGACTTCACCGCGATTACCGTCGCCAGCGCAGCAAGATACTGCACGAAGATGACGGGGGCATGCGCCAGCGTGGCCGGGTGCTCAATCACGACGCTATACATAAGCGAGCCGGGCGGCGAGACCCAGACGTTGGACCCGCGGCCGCGGCCCGCGAGCTGGGTTGTTGCGGTGGCCGTGAAGCCCGCGGGCAGGCGTTTTAGCAGCTTTGGGTTCTTCTCCAGCAGCGTGTTCGTGCTTGTCACGACTTCCCCGTACAGCAGGTGCTGCCCGAAGACGGGGTTGGTGAGGCGCGCGCTTGTGGAGTAGAGCGAGAGCGCGCTGAAGAAGGCGTGGTGGTTCCAGTAGGGCGTTTCTTTGCTGGAGGGGAGGGCGGTCTCGTGCGCGACGAGGCGCTTGACGAGCGCGTCGTGGTCGAGGATGCGGTCGCCGGCGGTGGGGTCCGCGTTGTCGTCGTTGCTGGTGCTGGTGGTGCTGTCTTCGTTGGTGACGGCAGACGACGCGCTCCACTGCGCGGGCTTCTCCAGGTGGAACGTGTCGTTTTCGGCGCGGATGAGCTCTTCGCCTCCCTCGACGGTGATGATGTCGTGCCAGGAGGAGACGAGCTCGGCCACGTCCTCGGGGCGCGCCGACGAGAGGTGCAGCCGCGACAGCGACGGCACGGCCTGCGCTTCCTGGTTGACGAGCAGGCCCAGCTTCAGCAGGCAGGCCTTGAGGAAGTCGGTGCGCTGCTTGTCGTCGGCGGCCAGCGGCTTGACGACGTGCTCGTCGTAATGCGGCACATTGTCGCCTTTGGTGAGGTTGACGGCGGCGAATCTGCCACTGCGTCAGCTTGCTTGCAATACCCAGCTACTCCGCGCACGAACTGAACTTACTCTGGATGCGGCCCGGTCAGGATCACGCTGCCCTCGCCCACCTTGCGGTACACGACGGCGGCCGCGCCCGCGCCCGCGTCAACGTGCAGCTTGCCCGTGTAGCTAGCCAGGACCTCGACGCCGCGGTGCGCGAGCTTCTCCGCGTCGACAAAGACGCCCCCGCCGTTGTAGTACGAGCGGAACGACTCGGGCACTGCACCGCCAGCAGCGAGGGCGTCTTTATTGACGCGCAGCTCAGCCGCCAGAGCGCCTTGCTCGCTATGATAGACAAAGCCAGGAAACGCGAGGCCTCTGCAGACGCCCGGGAAAAACGCCAGCTCGCGGTCCCCCACAACCTCCATCTTGGGGTCGCCCTTTTCAAACTCACAGCGCGCAGAGGCGTAGTAGCCGCCGGCGCAGAAGCCGAGGTACGCGCCGCCGCGGTTGACAAAGGCCGCTATGCGCCGGTTGCCCTCGCCGTTCAGCGTGCGGCAGTAGCCTAGGTCCGCGCCGCCGGGCACCACGAGCAGCGCGCACGACGCCGTCCACGGCTCTTTGATCACCGCCGCCCCGTCGACGGGCAGCACGGCGTAGTTGGGCGAGAGCAGCCGCCGCAGCGTCCACAGGCAGTGCCGGACGCTCTCGACGGTGCTGCCGTTGCCTGCGCGCTGGGTTAGCGGCGCGTGGCTTTTGTTGCTTGCGGCGGCGGCGGCATGTATATACCTGAGTAGACGAGCACGTTGGTCCGCTTGCTCGCCATGCTGCTTCTTGCTTGCTGGCTTGCTTGCTTGCGGCGTGACCTAGCTGGTGATGGTACCTAGGTAGGTAGGTGGTGAGCCAGACAGACGGGAGACGGCGACGTTCCGAGCCTCTCCCGAGCCAGCTTGCGGGCTTGCGATGCCGATGACAGACTCCAACTTCGCGCAGCACCGTGACAGCAAAAGCGCTTCCCGAAAATGTCAAACAATGCAAAGACAGGCTCCGCAGCGACGAACGTCAGCGTTGACGACGACGAGCCGGATGACTGGTACGCGAGCTCGCCCTATCCGCCGCGACTGCTGTGGCTATGTACCTAGTGGACGTACCTACTTACTCGTTGCCAACCACGGCCGGCAGGGACAAGCGGATATTCTCGACGGGCTGCGCGGTCGAGAACGCCAGGATGACCGACTGCTACTACGAGACGAAGGACTGGCGCGCGTGCAAGAAGGAGGTGAGTGTTTGCAGTGCGTGCGTGAGACGGGGCGAGACGTTTGGCTGGCTGCTCCGATCTTCGGCGCCGCCAATCATATCGGCACGCGCTGCGTTCCTGGACTTCTGGACTTTTGGACTTGAGGCTGATGGCTTGCTAGATGGAGGCGTTTAGGGAGTGTTGGAAGCGGCGGGGCAACGATCGCAGGACCGAGTCCAAGGATGTTTAATTGAGCTTGCGTGTTGAGATGCCGTTGTTGTACACGAGCTCGTTTGCACTTGTTTTGTTGACATACAGCAATACCGAATATTCCATGTAGCCTATGTGTGCTGTCCAAATCAAAAGGCTTATACGTGTAGCCAAAATGGCAAACCAAAGAGACCTTTCTAACAGATATCGTCTCCCAAACCAAACATCCCAACCATCAAAAATGCTCATTGCTGCCATCAAATCGTCCACTCCATCCCTCACCCCAACATAGCCTCATCGCTTCCCCAGATCCACATCCGCAACCATGCGCATCTTCTCCGTCCCCTGCACAGCCTCGTCTCCCAGCCCAAAGAACGGCTTCACAGCCACATCGACCACCTCCTCCATCAAGCCCTCCACCAAGCCCTGCAGCTCATCACCCGTCTGCCTGAAATCCGGGAACGCATTAACCTCCAGCAACCAGGCCGTGCCCGCCTCATCGACCATAAAATCCAAGCCAAACAGCTCAAACGCCGACGGCAGCGGCTGGAAATGAATCATCATCTCACGGGCGGCAGCCTCGAATGCCGCACCGGTAACGCTGCAAATCTGGTCGAAGACATGGGCTTTCCAGCCGCCATCAACGCCATTGAGCGGCGACGCGGCGTCCTCTGCCTGGTCGGGCAGGTCCCAGAACGCGCGCACGCTGCCCTCGCGCTGCTCCGAGCCCTGCAGGCACGTGTTGGTGAGGTGGGCGCGCAGGTCGGGGCCGCTGCCGCCGTCTGCGGTCGAGCTCGCCCATGGCGCCGCGTACGGCGCTGCGGCGAAGAGCGCGAGCATGGGCTGGTAGACGTAGACTTTCAACGCACCGACGGCCAGCACGTACGTCCGGATATGGAATTTGCGGCCCTCGAACTGGAGGGGCGGGTGGATGTACGGCTGCGCAATGAAGTGCCGCAGCTGCGATGTGATGACGTAGTTCTTCTGCTCCGTGGTGACCTGGATCTGGGAGAAGTCGAGAGGTTTGTGCGAAGAGGCCGATCCGGCGTCGCTGCGGGCGTCGGTGGCGGAATGGCTCTTGGAGATTCTTGAAGAGGATCCGTTTGCGGAGGCGCCGTCGACCTCTTCTTCCCCCTCCTCCTCCTCATCCTCGCCCTCGCCTTCGTCGTCCGAGTCTGGTCGCTCGGCTTCCCACTCGTCGAAAATCGCTTGCAGTTCTTCTTCCGACGAGAACAGGCGGATGCCCTGGCCGCGATCACTCATGCCCGGCTTCAGAATCCACCATTCCTTTTCCTCGTTGCTCTTGCCTTCATTCCGCTGCCAACTCTCGTGTAACTCGAACGCCTCGACCAGCGCATCGTCAAGGAACTCGGCGTAGTCCAGCTCAAAGTCTACGCTCGGCTTGACGTGTGATTTCAGCACGCTGTCCGGATGTTTGACCACCCAATGGTGGCATGTCGTCGCGAGGTAGTGCTTCCGGATCAGCGCTTTGCGGATGACGTATGCATTGATAAGGCAGCGAGGCCGCTCAAGCGCAGAGTCAAAGTCCAGGGCCTCGTATGCGCGGAATTGGAGCAGCGGGCCGCCTGACGAGGGATACTCGTCCAGAGACTTAATGAGCTCGTAAGAGGACTCGGGCAGCTTGGACTTGAAAGCGGAAAGAATCAGAGGCTGCACGTAAGGGTCCTCATAGTCGATGAGGGCGTAGATGGGCTTGCCTGTCTCGACCATGGTGGGCGATTGACTGGAGGAGAAGGCAAAGGAGTGAGGGCGCAATGCTTTTTTTGCAGACTGCAGGAGAACAAAGCAGCTAGAAAATGTGACGCCACGTAACGACGACCGCAACAAGGAAGGCCTGTCTCTTGGCTATGTGTCGGGCGTTGTGGTCGCCGGCAGCGATCGGATCTGTTGGAAATTTCTTCCCGGCCGTTCGGTTACCCCAGGGCCGATCTCCCCATCCGAAACGTCAATGCACACTCTGCGCCGCACGTGACCGCTATACGAACTGCATTTATGGTGTTGAGCTTTGCGCTACCCCCTCGGCTTATCCAGCACGCTGATAAAATCCCATCCATGCGCCCACAGAGACGTGCTCTGCCGCCAACGCCGTACAATGCTCCTTTGCCCCGGAGACTGGTCGCCTGAAGCACATGCACAATCCAAAACCGACATTCGACACACGCTTCATTCCTTCTTCGCCGGCGCCTTTGTGAAAAAGGCGCTCAGCTTCTTCATCCCCGTCGTGTTTACTTTGGCCAACTGCTTGACGCCTCGGCTCTGATTTTTCTTCTTCAAATCATCTTCCTCCTTTTTCCGCTTCTTCTCCGCGCGCACTTCTGCAGCCTCGTCGTCATCCACGCCCCGTTTCCGGCTAATGTTGTCGGACAAAGACCGCAGCGCTTGGGCTTGCGAGCGGAGAGACGACAGGTGCTCAAGATGCGCATCCAATGTTGTGAAGTCGATTGGCTTGTTGGATTTGAGCGCGGTCTGGACAAGGGAGCGAAGGGCGGTGAGAAGGTACGAAGTAGACATGAACTCAATCGCCGTGCGCAGGCGAAGGAGTCGCGGTACGCCCTCTGGCGCGACGATCGCTGGTTTTGCTGGCGCGGGTTTGACCGTATCGGTGGGCTCCGCAGTTGAAGTAGCAGCTGCAGTTTGAGACTCGGCTGAATTCTGAGTCTCAGGGTTGGCATTTGAGGCCGTTTGGCTCCCGCCGGCTCCTGGTGTTTCCACTTCTGCACCTTCAACGGTTGCTGCGCTTATCGTGCTTTCTTCTCTTCGGATGTTCATGACCGGAACCTCTAAAGCCTTCCGAACAAATCTCTCTTCCATCGACGCCGGTAACCCATTGTCTACGAGCTTTTCTGCCTTGGCCACTAACTCTCCGACAAGCTTGTCGATCGACAGCCGATACATCTTCTCGTCTCCCGCATCTACAGTATCGCACACCGCGGCCATCCTCTCCTCTAACCTCTGCCTGATGGTTTGACGGGTAATAAGCGCTCGTAGGTGTGCGGATGAACTGCTTAGCGAGTCCAGGTGGTCGTCCGCAGAAAGAAACATTTGCTTCTGGTCTTTGGCCGAAGGAGCAAGCGCTGGAAGAATCAGGAAAAGGGCATCCAGAGGGGTAGCCACAAAAACGTCGGGCGACTTCAAAGTGTAGCCTTTTTCGAGAGGACCCTGCACATCACCATCGGCTTCCGACGGCTCCTCCGGCGCATCGGGCATCTCCTGTGTCGAGCCATTGCTCTCGGGGTTTTGTTCCTCTTTCGTAGCTCTTTCTGGTGCCAGAAGCCAACTTCTTGGTGCGCTCTTCGGCGCGGCTATCCTTGTGAACTCGTAGAAGCCATTCTGGGGACAGCAGTAATAGCGGGACTGGGTTGCGGTCGCAGGGTTGGGGATGGTGACTATGCGCGCGTCGTCGGAGACGTTCTTGGGGAGGACGAATAGCTTTGGCGGGTCTGCAACGCTGGCAGGCATAGTTGGCCCTGCCGATTGCTCGCCATTGGCCGCGGCAGACTTTGTTGCGGGCTTTGCGGGGCCTTTCGAGCGTGTTTTCACCATGGCGATGAAGAGGGTGGTGGGAGACGCGCCGTAAATTGAAACGCGAAGACGCGCCGCGCGCTAGCACCGTGGCACCCTTGCAGCGCCCGAAGCCACACCCGCTTCTAAACAAACATTCGAGATCGACGTCAACAATCGCTGACGGACATGGGCCGCGAAGCACCTTGGCCCCATTTACCGTCGGTGTTAACCTTGCACTTTGTCTTTCCCAGCTGATCGTCCGGGGGTTCGCCATGTCCAAGGGTATATATTGCTTGCCATTTCCCCGTCTGCCCACATGCTTACTCATGGCCTCAAAGTACCACCACCGAACGAGCCCAGCTGGCCGCCCAAGTCGCCGCATCAAGCGCTGCTGAGCTCTCCCAGCGGTCGCAAGAAGTGGCAGCAGCGCCGCGACAATGCCTCTCCGTCGGCTTCGCCAGCCAAGCGACTGTTCGGAACCCCAAAAGCGGCATCGCGCGCGCCGATATCCCTGTCCGACGACGTGGACGACAATGCGGAGGACGAGGATGAGGAAACCCTCCAGTTGAAGCTCCAAGCGATCGAGGCGCGGCTCAGGCTCAAGAAGTTACAAGCGGCAAAGGCGAAGCAGTCTACCGAGTCCCCGCCCGACAAGAGCAAGACTGGTGGGCCATTGAGCCCTCGCGCCAGAAATCCCTCTCATCAGGCACCGTCGAGGCAGGCCGAATCGGCGAGCGCTGTCCAGGTTCCTCTCTCGCCATCGGCGGACCGAAGAGCGCCGCAGAAGCCCGCGTCCCCAGCGCGCGTGCTGTTAGGCATTGACAAAGGGCTCCGGGCTCAGGACGTATCACTGAAGAGGCCGTCAAGCTCGAGAGCCACGTTCCGATCTGGGCCTGAAACACGCCACGGACGGTCCAACTCTTATGCCGGGGCTAGTGGCGCCCAAGGTCGCAATAGCTCACTTGACAAACCGAAGAGTTTCAGCGAGCGACTTGCCGAAAGCCGAGTCAAGGAGAATGAGAAAGAGGCCAAGGATGAAAGAATCCAGAAGGCGCGGAGTAGAGGCTTCGGAATTGGCGCCAAAGACATGAATACGCCCTCTCAGCCGTCGAGTGAGAGCGAACCACACTCGTTCCATAGAGCAACGAAAAGCTCTCAAGACATACGCCAAACCAAACATTCGTTAACCAGCCCCACTCAGTCATTTGATAGCAACACTTCTAGGCCTTCTTTCCGCCGAGCAAACCCGTCCTTCGACTCAACCACATCATCAGCAGCCAAACACGGCAGGAAACCTTCTGCTGCTGAGAAGTTTAAAAAGCCCGCCGCTTCCGCGGAACCATCACGGTCATCTCCCGATGACACAAGCTTGTTCGATCCTTATTCTGGTATCCATCTTTCGAAGCGCAGTCTTTCACACAACGTCCTCAGCCGAGCCTTCTCAGGAAAGGAAATCTACCACTTACCACGCCTTCTCCAAACTGTCAAAGGACCTAATTATGAACCGCCGGATGTAGAGGCAGACTACGTAGTCATGGGTGTGATTGCTCAAAAGTCACAACCGCGGAATACTAAAAACCAGCGCAAGATTGTCTCAAGCACCGAGGATGATGACGAGGAACACGGAAACCGCTCAAAGTTTATGGTCCTCCGCCTCATCGACTTCAAGTGGGAGATAGATCTTTTTCTGTTCGACACAGCATTCCAAGCCTTCTGGAAGCTCACACCTGGCACGCTAGTCGCCGTCCTCAACCCCTCGATAATGCCACCGCGAGATCGCAACACTGGGCAATTCTCGCTGAAGCTTGGATCCTCGGAAGACACGATTCTGGAAATCGGCAACAGTCGCGATCTCGGCTTCTGCAAGAGCATCAAGAAAGACGGCGAGAAGTGCGGCACCTGGATCGACAAGCGCAAGACCGAGTTCTGCGAATTCCACGTCTACCTCCAAGTCGAGAAGCACAAGCGCGGGCGCATGGAAGTCAACACAATGACGGGCTTCGGCAGCGGGCCCAAAGGCCAAAAGGGCTCATATAGCAAGGGCAACGGCGGTGGCAGCGGCGGAGGAGGGGGTGGTGGGGGATACGACCGCTACGCCCTCCCCAGCGAAGGCCGCTACCACGACGCCTTCCTCCATGAGACGGCGTATATCCTCCCGGCCGGGATGACGGGCCGCAGCGCCGCGGAGCGGCTGGACGCCGACGACGGCGCCCTCGACCGCGGCATGAGCCGCGAGGAACTGCATCGCAAGCGGCTGGCGGAGCGGGAGCGGGAGCGCGAACTCGCCGAGAAACTGGGCCGCATGGGCGGGAAAGCTGGGGGGGAGTACATGCGGGCGAAGGCGAGCGGGGCGAGCGGAGCGAGCGGCGGAGTGAGCGGCGGGGGAGGGGCAGTTGCTGGCAACAGACCCGCGAGCGCCGCCACGATCCACCAGCACGCCAGCGACACCGACCCCCCAGCAGCAGCAGCGCGGCCCTCAATCGACGTCTCCAACCCCTTCAGGCAGCACGACGCGGGGCTAGACGCGCACGCGCCCCCCGACGCCGCGGCGCTCGGGCTCCTGGGCAAGCGCGCCGCAGACGTCACGCTCAGCCCCGTGAAGCGCAAGCGCGCGGCCACGACGGCTTCTGGTAGTACGGGGGGCACGACGGCGTCGGCGCGCGCGTTTACTGCTAAGCCTATGGGGTGGGGTGGGGCGGGGCGGAGGGAGTGGCTAGGCGAGGGGACGAAGGTCGTGGGGTTGGGGGGGAGGAGTCGTGCTGAGACGAGGAGGGGGACGGGGGGGGGGGGGACGAGGAAAGGCGGGATTGAGGTGTTTTTTGCTGGTGGGAGTGGTGGTGGTGGTGGTAAGGGTGGAAGTGCTGAGAAAAGCGAGAGAGAGGCTAGTCCGGCGAAGAAGAGGGCGAGGCTCGTTATTGAGGGGAAGGGGATCAGAGAGCCGGGAAGGGAGAGCTTGGGTGGGTTGGGCGTGGGTGGGGGGGGGGGGGGGGGGGGGGGGGGGGGGGGGGGGGGGGGGGGGGGGGTCGGGGGGGGCCGTCAAGGCTGAACTCTACGGTTAGGGTCGGTGGGCGTGGAGATAGGAACGGTGGCGTTTTGGACGACGAGGACGACGATGATGACGATTTGGAGATTGTGTAGGTGGGTTGGATGGGCTGGGGTGGGTTGATACTTGTACAGGCAAGCAAGTACCTAGGTCTAGGTCTAGGTCTAGGTCTAGTCTGCTGGATAGACCTGCTAGGCGCGGCCGCGGTAGAGCAGACCTACGAGCTGGTATCCTGCTGCTCTACTCTGCTCTGCTCTGCTATTCGTAAGCAGGATTCTCAGAGCTTTCCACACAGACGGTTTTCTTTTTGCTGTTTTCTATGGTGGTGGTGGTGGTGGTGGTGGTAATGAGGCTTGGGGTAGGGGTTATAAGTTAACCCTTAGGCACCTATGGTATAACATCACGGACACAGAATGAGCGTCTCCTCGACGACGTGCGCGGGTATCGTAGCAACGGAAGGGTACAGCATAAAACAGTTCATCAAAAGCAAAACCAACCAGCAACGACAAGCCCACCAAACCCCGCGGAAGACATACCGTAATCCTCTACTTCAGCGCCTTTAAATTGAGGCTCGTTCCGTTGAATCCGCGACGGAGCTCCTCGCATTGAAGAAATCCCTTTATTGAACTCGGTTTCCAGTACCCCCACATCGGTGTGCGGGCCTTGCACGCAGTTTAAGAAAGGGTTGCTTAGTGGGTGCAGCAAAACGGAACCACCCCCAACAACCCGCTCTACTATAACAAAACTAACCATCAGCATCCTACGCCAATACCGCGCACCAGCGCACTCTTCCAGCGACGAACAATACCGTCACGTCTCCATGCGCAGCAGTGCCTGCTCTACAGTAAGGGACTAGGACTGCGGGTTAGTGGGCTGTGGCAAGGGATGGAGACTAGACCACACCCGGGGCAGTGAAGATCTCTGGGGTGAGAGTGTTGAGCCATTGATGTGATGTAGCGAGCTGAGGTGGTAGCTGGTGAGCTGTTTGAGGCGCTTTTTATGCCACTGCTACTGCTGCGCGCTCACGGGCTGTGCAATGCCCTTCATACACGCTGGTTTTTCTTTTTCTGGTGACTGTACGGGGGTTGCAAGGGCAACGTACTGTTCTGTTTTAAGCCGCTGTGTGTGTATGTATGTATGTATGTATGTATGTATGTAT
>NW_022983598.1:0-44166 GCF_010093885.1 Aplosporella prunicola CBS 121167 | reverse complement strand
GCAAAGCAAAGCAAAGCAAAGCAAAGCAAAAGGCAACTCTAGGCAACATGGACAAATGACGAAGGAAGCAGACTAGCGAGCGATCGGCGCGGAGGAAGGGTGAGAGTGGGCAAATTGCACAGGGGCGCAGGGATGGGCGTGCCTTGCTGCTGCTTGTCAGAGTCACAGAGAGAGAGAGAAAGAGGTCGGGCGGCGCGCCGGCGGCGATCATGCGCACGTCGGGCGGCGGATTGATTAATGATTGCCTGCCCGCGTTGCGGGGGCTGTGCGTCTAGGTTCGGTGGCGGGTGAGGGTTCCGCCGCGGGCGGAGCGGAGCGGGGAGGACGGGCCTGCCTCTGGTGTTTGTCGTCGTCGTCGTCATCGAAGCGAGCTCTCCCGTCTCTCACTCTCACTCTTCCTCTGTCTGTCTGTCTGTCTATCTCATCAGGACGCGCACACAGTCTCCGTTATTCTCTCATCGGCATCGGCATCATCGATCTTACTCCTATGCACCTGCTCGCTCGCTCTTGACCTAACCCCTTAACCGCACATGAACCTTATCAGCAGCTCGAGACGACGCCCAGCGGCGGTGAAGGGGCACGACAACGCTCGCGAGCGACGATCACTTGCCCGAGTGCCCCATCCTATCCCATTGCGCCTCTTCGGGCCTTTCGCAAACAGCCGGCCGCCGCCGTTCTTATCGCGCTGACTCTGCCTAAGCGCATCCTTTCAAGCCTTTTACCCCAGCCTGCGGCCACGGCGGCCAGCGCGGCGCAGCGCACTGCTGCTGCTGCTGTTCACCATTACATGTACTAACTCACTTACTCACGCACTCCCTGCCTAGCAGCTGCAGGCGCCGCTCTCGCTAAGCATCGCCCGCCGGCGCTCTTTCCCCAGACGCGCCGCTTGCCCCGCGATCTTCGCCATGGCGTGCCCGTCGGAGCTAGGTAGAGGCGAGACAAGTCGCGGACGGGACCAACAAGCTCACCCCGACGTCGCTGCGGCACGATGACGCCGTTGCTGTGTGTGTGATGGGGGCTGCTGCTTGGAGCTGCACCTGCGTCTGCGCCCAAGCCACCGCCACCCGACTTACCCCTTCTTGCCATGCAAGCCTCCTGCGTCGCGGAGCTGCTGGACCGAAGACAGTCACCAAGGTGGTGGAGGAGGAGGCGGCTCGCGCGCTCGCTCGCTGTTTCGCTAGATGCTGGACTAGGCTGTTGCTGGCGTAGCGAGGGGAGTGGCTACGTAGCTACGAGTAGCTAGCCAGCCTCTCCCTCCCCCGCATTCCTTTACCCCGGCCTCGCCCCCCGGCCTCCTCCAGCTTCCTCAGAGCACGAGTAGGTACGTGAGCCACCGTGCCACCACGACCACGACCACGACACAAGGTTCTACATCGGCAGCTCTCCCATCCTTCTCTCCACCTCCGTTCCTCCGTCTCTCCTTCATTCATTCATTCATTCCTCCCTCCGGCGTTCATCCCCGCCCCAGCCCCCTCGCGCGCCCGCACACGCCCTGACACCTAGCTAGCCCCAACCCCTTGCCGAGGCTCCCTCGCGCCTCGCGCCGAGCGGCTCTAGCACCCCAAACGCCAAACGCCACGCTCGCTGCCCATGCGCCGTTCACGTGTCCACCCAGGCCGTTTTAGCTCTGAGAAAGCAAGCCTCGGCTGCGCGCGTGGCGGACATGGATTTCGCGCGCAGCAGCAGCAGCAGCAGTAACTAACAGCAAGCGGACCCTGCGCCTGCTCCCCGCCCTGCTGTCACTGCCACTGCAATAATTCCTACTGCTGCTGCTACTATATGTACATATATACAATACCCACCTACTGGCCCTAGCAGCAAGCCAGCCAGGTAGGTAGTAGGTTTAATTATTTGATACTCGCACGCACGCATACATACATACATACATACATACATACATACGCGTCTGTACCACCACCACCACCAGCAGCACCCGTTCGCGCCGCCAAAACGGCCGATTTACCCGTCCCGCCGCGCGAGGGGGTGTGTGATTCGTAGTGAGTGAGTGGGCGGTGCGGGTTTTGTGTGTGTGTGTGTGTGTGTGTGTGTGCTTGTGCTGGGGTGTGCGTGACGCCACGGGTGCTGGCAGCGCTGCTGGTTGCTGCGGTTTGTGACGGTGTTGGCGTCGCCGTTGCCGCTCGTTACGGCGCGGTGCGGGGCTGGGGTAGGGGTTGGTTCGGAGGGCGTGCCGGTGCCGATGCTGCTTGCTTGCTGCTGCTTGCGCGTGGGTGCGGGCTTACTGGCCGCTCACTGGTTTGCAGATAGCGAAGGGCGTGGTTGTTGGTTGCGCGCTGTCCCTTGCTTGCGTGCGTGCTTGCGTGCTGGCATGTCTGTTAGCAGAGCGGTAGGAGAGTGCATTGCTACATTGCTACCTGCCTGTGGTAGGTAGGTGGGTGCATGGCCCATGATAGGCATGGGTCGGGCGGATCCGGGTCGTGCGGCTGTGCGTGTGACGTATTGTACTGTATGGCGGTTGGCTGGGAGGCAGAGGCGCGAGATTGCGCAGATAGGGATCGAATCTAAGGATATTAATTAGTTAATCTGATGCTTGTGATGCTTGCTGGTTTGGGTTCGGTAACTGGAGGTTGCGCGCGTTGCGTTGCGGGGGTGGGAGGGGACAGGGTCAAGCGAGTTGGGTGAGTTGGCGGGGCTGCGTGCTGGGTTGTGGCGTTGTGGTTTCGGCTTCTTGTTTTGAGTGGGATGTAGAGGTGTGCTGTGGAGGTGGATGAGGTTGAGTTGAAGGCTTGATCAGGGGGTACCTAGGTGGTATGCTTCCCTGAGTTCTTTTTCTCGTCCTTTTCTCCTACACGCCTTGTCAGCCTTCGCCTTTGCAATTAAGTGAGTGCACGGAGAAGAGTGAACACCTGTTCGCTAGGTAATCAAACACTAAATAATGCCTCCCGTACACTTTGCACCTTTGCTTTTTTGGAACGCGGCAATATCCTCGTCTCTGCTCTTGGGCTTCTGAAACACTGGCATCATAAGCCCAGTCACTGAACACTTGAGCAGAACAGCGGAGGAAGTGAACAACAGCAGGCCGAGCGCTTTTAGCAGCCGCGTCAAGACACGCTATATATCATCCCCAAAAGACAGTACCAGTGTTTGTTCTTTCAAGCGAAAGTCAGTGTTAGGTGCCTCTTCGACGTATTTGCTTACCAATTTGTTCCAAAGGGAGATATACTTCTCTGGTATACCGCCGCTGTTGCTCCATGTTTACCGGGTCGTGTCCCTGAAGAAGCTCTAAATTGCTAGACAACTGACGGGGTGTTTACAAGGAAAGTTGGTTGAGTAACACTACACTCGTCCTTGTCCTCGTTTCCCAGACTGGAAATCGCTGCCAAAGCGGGTTCCCCGTTATCTTGTTCTCTATAAACATATTCGTGACGTACCCGTTACCCGTGGGCAGTCGACTAATTCCGACACAATTTACACGAGCCTGAAAAAATGGTTCTCTGTACATGCTAACTGCAGGCAAGTTTGACGACATCCAATATCGCGCTTTGTAGTCGACTGCTATGTCTTCATCGCTCGTGGACATGTCTTCCACAACTTCTTTGTGGTCAGTGAAATTTCTTGCCAGCAATACCGATGATAATCACAAGCGCTTAGTAGCGGACGGAGAGGGGACCGCATATGCTTACGGTATACTAACCGAGCGAAGCATTTATATTGATATGAGAAGAGATTCCGTAGACGGCGTAGAGCAGTATGCTCTCACATGAAAGGCTACTACTACACAGGGTGGCTAAAGAGCCTCTAAAAACCTAATAATAAGCTACCTCTGCATCAACAAAGCTACCAAGGAATACTTAGCTTTTCAGTCTTGCGTCAGACTTTACAGATACGAAGATAGGGGGGCCTCGTGGTCACTCTCTTATTCGTCGTAGGCCTGTATAAAAGTCAGTGTTGTTATAAGGTTTTGTTTGAGTATACATCGATTAACTGTTTAGTTGGTGATAAGCATTTCCCGTTGGCTTTGATTGTTATCACTGCCTCATGGTAGCGATGTAAACGAACAGCTCGATACGCTATATTGGTTGATTTGGCCGTTTAAAAGTTAAGGCAAGCTAAAGCTAACAGGTCGTGACCCACTCTCACGGACGTCGTTGAATCAAGTGGTTGCAGACACCATCCAATTGTGTTTTGCTTCGAGCAGAAAGACGTGGGTGCGTAGTTGTGTCAGTTGGCTCCGAATCTTATACCGTTCATCGAGGACCACCAGCACTCGTCATGAGGCTTAGGTTCTCGAACAGATCACCCTCTTTCTATGAGATGTTATACTTCGTTGAGTTCGATGAAGTCTTCGGCGTGACGATACGATCAATGTGCTGAATTCTAGTTTGTATTCCTAAGATATCTTTTAGATACTACTCATAGACTCGTCGAGCGGTTGATTCGAGTATGTTCGTGAGAAGAACGTTGGAGGTTGAGCGTGAAGTTTGAGTGGGGGGCTTTGAGGGCGAATTGTAGCTCTAGTTATGTTCTGCATTGGAGCGACATCTAGACGAGGGATTTGGTTAGTGGATATAAGAGACCGAGCAACGGATGGGGATATACACGAGGAGACATTTCGTGTACGAGGGAAATAACAACGGCTTTCACAGCCATATCACTGAAAGAGCCAATTGTTTCCAGCACTTATTTGTGATACTAGATTGTACTTCGAATTGACCCTTGACTTATACAAATGTTGCTATAAACCTAGACAGTAATGATTAGGGAGCTAGTTTTGTCTCTAAGAGTATTCTAAAGCCACAGTACTCCGCACAGATACTATATTTACCATTGATGGACGGGCTTAGGATTTTTAACAAGCAGGAGAATAAAGATCTTCTATCGAACAATCCTAGGCGACTTTCTCGGCTATATAAAATATATTGGACAGAAGCAGAGTAAAGAAAATAACCTATAGTCCCTCATATCCGAGTAGGTCTCAACACACGAAAGTCTGAACCTCAATTCTATCCCAATCACTACATTTCTATCATAAACTTCTTAATCGAAGAACTCACCACTCAAAAATCTGACATTCCGTGCCGACACAACCCTATCACTACAAGAAGTCCAGCGCCCTTAACCCCACCAACACCTATACTATCGTGTACCCACCGCGGCCCTTGTCCACTCACAAGACTCTCTACACTATCTTAGGTCGCAAGTAGCTTCAGAAAGACCGTATATAGTCACGCACAAATTCGAACAATATCCAAGTCCGGACATACATCTCATTCACCGCCTACCCACTTCCTTCTTACCCCTCGCCTCTGCCACAACCGGACGCTATGACATCATAGCCTGTGCTATTGAGTATAGAGCGTTTCCAACTCTTCCAGTATAAACAAATCTATCGACTGCTTTGAAGCTGACAGACAGACCAACAGATCGTTCAAAAACACCACGCCACAACTGCCAGCTGCCAGGTTCTAAACTCTTGCAACCAACTAGCACGGGGTTAATTTCGCACAAGCCTAAGAGTAAGGGCAATTGGTGGGGCTTAGAAGCGAAGCGGCCGGTATATAGAGCCACATATGATTGGCAGATAACAGCAACTCTGGTGGGGGGGACCGACTTCATTGATAGGGAAGAACGTTTGCTGTAAATGTTGTTCGCTGCCACTGCTGCATGGTGAAGGTGAACATCACAGTGGTTGCGGTGAAGATATACGGATAGCTTTTACGTTTTGGTTGAATGTGATTTGGCGGTTTAGATGATGAGCTTGTTTGTGGAGCCGCGACAGGTAGCTGTGTTGGTTGTGACAGATGTTATGCCTCATTTGCGGAAGACTATAGTGAATGGCGATTTATTTACCTTCGATACTTTTTATATACGCCAACGAGGTCAACTATCCAACATCAGTCCCGCCATTAAATACCAACCTCCATCTTCCCCTGGATCCAACCCCAGAACTCCTCCACCATAGCCTTCTGGCCCTCACCCTTCCTCACAGCCAAATACCTCCTCCCATCCACACTCTGCTCCCAGTTCCCCGGGTTGCCATCAACAATCAAGCCACCAGCCTCAGTTAAAATGACCCAACCAGCGCAGACATCCCAGGCCCAGCAGCCGCCCTCCCAATACAAGTCCAGCGCGCCGCTGGCAACGCCACACAGATTAAGGGCGGCGGAGCCAAACGAGCGCAGGCCATGGACCATGGCGCCACCGTCCTCCTTGCTCGCGCACAGCTTGCGGAACGTCTCGCTCTTGACCTTGTAGTCGTTGCCGGTGCGCTCGCTGCCCCACTCGACGCACACGACCGCGCTGTCCAGCTGGCGCAGCGGCTCCGGGTCCCGCAGCGGCAGCGGCGTCGTGTGGTTCAGGAAGGCGCCGCGCCCCTTGATCGCGCTGTACAGCGTCTGCGTGAACGGGTTGAACACGACGCCCACCGTCGGCTTGTGCTCTACCGCTAGACCGAGCGAGATGCTCACGTACGGGTACCCGTGCACAAAGTTCGTCGTGCCGTCGATCGGGTCCACGATGAAGGTCGGGGCTGCCGTGAGCCGGTCGCCCGGCTTGTACGTCTCTTCGCCCATGAATGCAAAGTCTGGGTATTTCTCTTTGAGCGTCGTCGACACCATCTTCTCTACTGCTTGGTCGGTCTCCGTGACTAGGTCGGCGGCTGGGTCGTGTTAGCTGCGTTGCTGTGCTCTGCTGCGGGGAAGCTGCGGGGTAAGGGAGAGCTTGATGCTGACTTACAGTTCTTCTTTTCGCCCGCGGCGACGGTGGTAGGACGGGCAGTCGTGATCATCTCGCCGGCCTTCTTGGCCACGGCGATGAGGAAGTCATGGATCTCTTGGAGGTTGAGGTCGGACATGATGGAGGGCATAAAGCAAGTATAACCGTATCAATGGATGATAGAATGGGGGTATAAAACGTGGTAATGGATAGTAGATGAAAAGGGTGTGAGAGACGGCGATGGATGATGTTGGGGGGACGTCTTGGTGGGGTTGTCCCAGGCGCGTCACTCACTCCACCTGCCCCTCAGGCACAAGGCGGTCAGGACAAGGATGCCCCGCCAACCGTGTCGGCCGGTTGACGATCAGCCTGTAGCCGCAAACGTGCGCAAGTGCTCATCGTGATTCGTCCAAAAGTTGGCCTGAGGGACAGAATAGCGGCAGTTCCTGACTTGTGCAGACCCTGCAAACGGCCAGTGACGTACTCAGGTACTTGCAATGCCGGTTCAGTGATCATTCTCTACATATGCAGATCCTTAATGAAAAACATATCAAAGCATTTACTTTTACGATATGCTGAATTCATAGCTATCTAATGGCTATGTATGTACGGACTCAGTGCCGTCGGCCAGTGAACGTCTACAATCGTCTATCGCATTATCATTGCGAACGGCCGTTTAAACACCAAATTGCTTCACCAGAGCCGCGACCTTCTGCGCAAGGTCGTCGGCCTCAGTCCTGCTCTCCGCCTCGGCATACACGCGCACCGCGTCCTCCGTACCAGAAGCGCGCGCGAACGAGCGGCCCTGCTTGTACTTGCCAACAAGCTTCTCAATCTCGTCCTGGATGCCGGCAGGGCTCTCCAGCTTCCTCTCCGCGTCCACGGCCTTGAAAAGGTTCCTGTCCTTGACCTCAACACGGACAAGGCGGTTCGGCAGGTCGTTGTACGTGTGGAGCCACTCGGGAGGACCCCACTTCTTGTGAGCGAGGATGACCTCGACAAGGAGCAAATCCGACAGGGCATCACCGACCGTCTGGTTAATGAGGTCGGTGAGAGCCTGCAGAGTCTCGAGAGCCTCGTGCTGAGCCGGAGACTGCGGCTCGTGCTTCTCAATGGTCTTGAGCGCGGACGGGGAGAAGACGACAGTGCCGTGGCCGTTGGCCTCGAAGTAAACACCGATGTCGAAGCGCAGCGCGGCGTGGTGGAGGTGCTTGACGCCGGTGGGAGTGCACACAACGGGCAGGTTCAGGCCGGAGGTGATGTACTTCGTGCTGGCGCCGTTGGCGTAGGCAGTCTGGACAACACCGACCTTCAGCTGGTCCGCAAGACCGGCGTGGCGGGCGAGGTCGCCAATGAAAGAGGCAGCGAGCGTAGCAATGCGGTCGCCGTCGAGGAGGTTAAACTTGCCGTCCTTGTCGTTGAAGTAGTAGACAACACGGTCAGCATCGCCGTCGAGAGACGCACACCTCACAAGAGGGTCGGCCTTCGACGAGGGAGGAGCCCTCTGGCCCGTCTTGACAAAGTCGGCACCACACTATCAAGCAATTAGTTTTCCATTTGTCGCAAATGGGGCATATCAGTCCTACCTGCGAGTTCAGCGTCTCGGGCTTGTGGACCTCGTCGTTGACGATCTGAATCTTGACGCCCTTCTCGTTGGGGCCAGGCAGGTACTTGACCAGCTCCCTCAGCTTGGGTCCACCAACACCGTTAGCGCAGTCAACAATGACACCCTTGTCCTCGACAGTGTTGCCACTGTCGTCAAGCAACGGCTGGCGGTGCTTGATCGCCTTCCTGAACGAAGCACCGATCTTCTCGTAGTAACCCTTCTCGCTGACCTCGCCATACTCGTACTGCGTGCCCTTGGTGTTGACGCAGCGGACAAGGTAGTGCAGCTGAGGGGTCGTGAGGAACTTGTAGTCGGTGAATTCGGTGCCGGTCGCGTTCAGGGCATCCACCAAGCAGCCTGCAAGCCTCGAACCAGAAGCGCGAGTGTCGCGGGCGAAGATGACTCTCGCAGGAGTATCCTGCTTGACCTTCAGGTCTGCGGCGAGCTTGTTGTAGGTCTCGACGAGCGACTCGTCGGTCTCGGCGTTGGCAAGGGTCGTGGCATGAGCTTCCCAAGAAGCCTATGAACGGTCAATCGCTGAGTGGTTTTTAAGTTAGGGGTTTCGTACCTCGAGCATTTCACCCTAACGATTTTTGTTAGCATGGTTGCAAAACATCAGGGATTTCGCCGGCCGACTCACCATAGGGTCCACGAGCTTGACACCGTTGTCCTCGGGAGGGTTGTGGCTCGCGGTGATCATGACACCAATGGTCTGGCCATTGAGCTTCCTCGAGCGGAGGGCAGCCAGCAGACCGACGCGATAGACGACGGAGTCCAGAAGGTCCCTGTTATGTTGAGAGCAGGGTTAGCACCGCGTTCAAACGCGCTCACTGCATGGCTCAAACGCGACGCAGCGGAGTAACGAGGTACATACGCCTTCATGCGGAACTGTAATCGCAGTCAGTGACTGTCGGACCGACAGCGACTTTTGGAGAGGATGTACTCACACCAGCGGTGCCATACTGGAACACCTTGCCCGGCTGAGGGTGCTTCTGGGAGCCTTCCAAGATCTGTTGGTCCATGATGAGAGAGATGTACAACGAGTGGCGAGGAAAAGGAAGCGAGAGAGGGGAGAGGAGGAAAGTTGGAGGAGTAGGGGAGTAATAAAGAGTCGGCGGGGCCTGGGGGATACGAGGGGTATTCTTGTTCACCCCCAGGGCTCCACCCGCAGCGTACACCGCCCAGATCGACCAACGATAGGGCTGAGAAGCGGAACCGGTCAAAAATAGCTCCCGCCCAGTGGAAAAACACAAGGCCCGTCTGGACGAGAGCAACTAGCAGACCAACTGCCGCGGTCGCATCACGTCTCCCTCCACGCGCTCGCCATGAAGCCATTAGCCATGATGAGGGCTTTCCAGCCCGTCTTCCGCCCGGCCTCGACCCGCGTCGCCGCTCAGATTCCCGCCCTCTGCAACGCCTTCCCCAAGGCATCGCCGTTCTCGACATCCGCCGCGCTCCAAGCTCGCAAGAAGGGCGGCTCCAAGGATTCCAGGATAAGTAAGGACCTCTGAGCTCATTGCGCAAACAAAGTGACATAGGCTGACCATTCTTCTAGCGAACATCCGTTACCACCTGGACCACCCCAAGACCCCGCGTCCCCTCCGCTTTTCGCGTCTTCGCGCTCTCCGCCATTGGACGATTCACCGCGCTTGGATGCTCTTCAAGAAGAAGCGCAACCTTGAGAAGCAGATGGAACTGGAGCGCCAGTACAACACCATGTACCACGCGTGCGAGGCGCTAAGGGACATCGACGAGAGCGGCCTGACCACCGCCGAGGGCGGCAAGAGTGTGGGCAGGCTGTACCGTACCGCCATGTTGAAGACGGGTGTCTGGAACGGTATCCCCATTGAGTACGCCAGGCCGCAGACCGACACCCCAGGCAGGGAAGGATGGAATCACGACTGGAAGCGGTAACGGCGTAGGCCGCGGCATTTCAAAGGCGAACAAATTTAGCCTTTACGAAGACGACAAAACCATTGAAGCTAGAATACAGAGCTAGGTCCACTGTCCCTTGGAATATAGCGGACGTGGTGTACATTTATGGGATTGTAGATTATTGCAATGTCTAGACTTGATACAAGAGTCTTTAGCGTTCATCTGATCAATGATGTATGGAAAAGTAAGACAAGGCTTTGTAATCAGCATATACCCAGAAATAAACTCTCAATACATAGTCTAAGGAGCTCGCATGGGGGCAAACTTGAACTAAGCCTAGACATATGCCGATGCGGAGGAAAATCGGCTTTCTAACTCTACACAACGTGCTTGCTGTTCACACAAAGAACCCTGCTTCAAGCACGATCTGCCCCTGTTTGGCCGAACCTGAAAAGGCTCGGAATTGTAGAGATTCCGATGGAAGCTAGAATCCCGTATGCGAGTACTCCGGGGTCCGTGCGTGGGGGATGGTTCGGGATATGTCGCCGATCTTGTTCACCGTGCATGCGTGATATAGGCGCAAGTCAATAGCTATTAGAATATCTCCACAATTACGATACATATACCGAACGCACTTTTTACCAACGAGACAGGCCGCGTTCACTCTGAACGGTGGTGGATACGGACAGCCGCCCAAGGATATGATATGAGCCGTGAAGCAGAACAAATAAACAGTAAATCAAGCCGGCCTGGCAGCCGCTATTAAAAGAAACCCCAAAAGAGCGTATCGATGGTATCATCCGTCGTTACAACCGTTACCGCTGTAACTGAAGAAAAGGAAAATTTTGGCCGACGAAAAGGAAAACCAGAAACCCAGGGACGCTTGGTCAGTCAAAAACGCCCAGTAGATAAGCAAGCCTTTAAACACCTCCCAATGCGATAGGTATATGCTGCCAGAGTCTGCAAGCACCCGGCCCATTACAGAATAACGCAGCAGCCGTTGCTCTCGCTCTTGTCGACAGAAAGCAGTGCAGCTCTGGTCGCCGCCTCAAAGACGTCGTCGACACCATCACCGGTCAAGGAGGAGCATTCGAGGTACTTCCTCGCACCAATCGCTTCCTTCATGTCGTTTCCAGCTTTGGGCGTCGTGAATTTGAGGCTCTTCTTCCGCATCTCCTCTTGCGCCAGAGGGTCGTCTCTCAGATCCTTTTTCAGGCCTACGAGGATGATGGGTACGTCGGGGCACCGCTCCTGAGCCTCTTCGGCCCACTTGTGCTTGACGTTTTCCAGGGAATCCGGGGAATCAACAGAGTAGCCGATGAGGATCACGTGAGCCTTGGAATATGCGAGAGGCCGTAGTCGTTCGTAGTCTTCCTGGCCGGCGGTATCCCATAGCGCAAGTTGCACGGATTTGCCGTCGACACGGCAGTCGGTGACATAGTTCTCGAAGACGGTAGGAACCTTTGCTACGTGTTAGTCATGCAGCCAGTCACTGCTGTAATCCAACGAGGGCTACTTACGTATCGCTAAGTCACGGTCAGCGCTCATCTCACAACAACCGTTTCACGATGTCTCGGGGAACTTACCGTGGGGAAATAGCCTAACGTAAAGACACTGAGCAGACTGGTTTTGCCGCATGCACCGTCGCCAATGATGACCAGCTTCCTATGCAAGGCGGGGTCGTGGTCAGCAGGTGGCACGACGCGAAGAGAGTGCAAGAGGCACCTTGCGGGATGGGAGTGGTTGTGGAACGTCGTGGTAGAAAGCAGGGCCAACTGGTGACCGCGACACTGATGCGACGCGGAAATACAGGGAAGCGCGGGCTATTTTTGGGTGCCTAAGGCTCGGGCCACGGCTGCCAATGCGCGCGATCGACCCTCGCCTCGTCTAGTGAAGCAGAGCAAGCCGAAGAGGCGCAGCACCGCACGCCAGACCATTGGCAGCCCGATTCGTGTAAAAGGGGCAGGGATACGAGACGACAACGGAAGGGGGAGCTGGGGGGAAAGGAAAAGACTCAGGGAGAAACGTGGCAATGGCGTGTGGTCTGGCGCGTGTGCTGGAGCGGATATCCGGCTCAACGCAAAGGCTCGGGCGGACGAAGAATGGGAAAGTGCATACCTTCTCATGACCTGAGCATCGCCGTTTGCTTGTGCAGCCATGTTTGCGGACCGGGAGGGGCTC
Organism: Aplosporella prunicola CBS 121167; assembly: GCF_010093885.1. Classification (NCBI taxonomy): domain Eukaryota; kingdom Fungi; phylum Ascomycota; class Dothideomycetes; order Botryosphaeriales; family Aplosporellaceae; genus Aplosporella; species Aplosporella prunicola. Next base: position 31,832 of record NW_022983598.1, on the reverse strand, counting down.
TCGTAGCGACCGTGGGGAGCTTTGGATGGCGGGATTGGGGCCTGGGGGTTGCGATGCGTTGGCTTTGGGGATGGTTGCCGGTAAATAGTTTACTGGTTGGGGTATCTTCGGTGCGCGGGCAGGGCGTCGAGGGCGTTGGGCGGTGGTCAGGCTTTGGGGAGAGGAGCGCGGTGGCAGAGGGACAGACAGCTCGCTCGGGCCGGGCTTCGTGGGTCCTGGGGCAAGGCTAGGTGGGCGCGAGGAGCATCACCACCACCAAGGTGTGTGCTGGACGGGCGCGGGCGGATGGGGCTTTGGCTTTCGGGCGGGGCGTGGGGTGGGCAGCGGACGGGGCGAGCAGCGTGGCAGAGTCGACGATGGAACAGCAGCGAGGCGGAGGCGCGAGAGCGGGCGGGCTGCAAGGAGAGAAAGAGAGGGTGCAGGAAATAATGGGCAGTACGAGTGAGTTGATCGGAGGGTGATACGCCAGCCTGACTAAGCCGGGGCCCTCAGCACTCAGCACCAAACGGCCGCAGGTAGACAGGCCTTCTTTGACAAGCAGCACCGCACGACAACCCCCCCACGCAATTTCGCCACGACACTTCTTGCCTTCGACTGCCCTTGGCTCCCGTGGCTCCCCACCCGTACGTGCCTGCATTCCGTGCGCCCAAATCCCAAGCGCCCTCTCCACTCTCCACATTTCCCGCGCCAGACCCTTTCACCGCGCCCCGCGCCCCGTCAAGCCATCATCTCTGACACGCCCTCTAGCACCACCATGGCTCAAGCCAAGAGCCTGCCCCAACCCACCAACGGCGTCCTCACCGCCGGCCAAAGCGTCGCCGTCAATCGCAAGAAGGCCAAGCGACGCGCGAAGCAGCAAGCCAAGCTGCAGGCCGAACACCACGCAAACTCGCCCCAAGCGCATGCCTCCGAAGACGACTTTGACGACCCGGTCCACTTCGAGTCCGCCGACGCCGACGATCTGTACTACACCGAGGACGAGGCGCACGCCTACTCCCGTCAGGTCTACGCTCAAGATTACGACGCCAGCGCCCCCGCGCCAAACGGCCAATTCGCAGATGCCTACCCGCCCGCCGCCGGTAGCGACAAGAAGGCGCGGAGGAAGAAGAAGAAAGGCCAGCGCGGAAGTCAGCAGCTCAGCTACGGCTATGATCTTCCCAGCGGCAGCTCTTCCGGCATGCTCCCCCATTCCGGCGCACAGGTACCGCCTCCCCCTCCGCCACCGCCCCCACCGCTCTCGTCCGCAGCGCTCCGCTCCGTCCAGCGCAGCGCAAACTCGAAGGATCGCATCTGGAATACCTCGACGCAGGAGGAACGGGAGAGGATCAGGGATTTCTGGCTTTCGCTTGGGGAGGAAGAGCGCAAGTCGCTGGTCAAGATTGAGAAGGAGGCCGTGTTGCGCAAGATGAAAGAGCAGCAGAAGCATTCGTGCAGCTGCACCGTGTGCGGTCGGAAGCGCACAGCAATCGAAGAAGAGCTGGAGGTCCTGTATGATGCTTATTACGAGGAGCTGGAGTTGTACGGCAACCAGGAGCAAAATTCCACTGAGGATGTCCGCATGCTAACGAACCGGAGGCCCTACAGCCATACCCAAGACCCGCCGCTACCTCCAGACCGAATGCTTCCCGCGCATCCGCCCTACGACTCCGGAAACCGCGTCGAGGAGTTGGGGGATGAGGAGGAAGAGGAAGAGGACGAGGAGTTTGAAGACGACGAGGATTACGAAAGCGATGAAGAAGAGGACCTTGAGGACGAGGAAGAGCCCGAAGAGCTCCCTCCGAGAGGTCCGGCCGCAGATTTCTTCAATTTCGGCAACAGCCTGACGGTCAAAGGTCTGCCAAATCTCACTGGTTGTGTTTGCGAAAGGCTGATGGGCTTGGCAGGTGGTATCCTCACAGTTGCAGACGACTTGCTAAAAAACGACGGCAAAAAATTCATCGAAATGATGGAACAGCTGGCAGAGCGTAGGATGCAGCGCGAGGACCAAGTCGTGGAACACGCAGGCAGCCTTGCGTATTCACAATCCATGCAGAATTCTCACGCAGGACACAACCATGGACCGCCGCCTGAGGACGAGGACTACGATGACGAGGAAGAGTACGACAGTCAAGAGGACGAGGACTACGAGGAGGATGAGGATGACTTGGTTTGAGGATCTTTCTTGCGTTATAAAGATGACATCTAATGTTGACCAGGATTCCATGACCGAACAGCAGCGAATGCGCGAAGGCCGGCGGATGTTCCAAATCTTCGCAGCCCGTATGTTCGAACAGCGCGTGCTATCCGCTTACCGAGAAAAAGTCGCAAACGAACGCCAGCAGAAGTTGATTGAGGAATTGGCCGAGGAAGAGCGCCGGCAGGAGGAACAGGCTCTCAAGAAGGCTAGGGACGCCCAGAAGAAGAAGGACAAGAAGGCTCTTCAGCGCCAACGGCAAGCCGAAGAAAAGGCACGCAAAGAGGCGGAGAAGAAGGCCGAAGAAGAGGCTACCAAGGCTATCGAAGCAAAGAAGCAAGAAGAGCAACGGCGCAAGAAAGAGGAGGCAAAGAAGAAAAAGGAAGCCGAGCGGAAGGCCCAGGAAGAAGAGAAGAAGCGGAAGGAAATTGAGAAGCAGAAGCGGTTAGCGGATGATCGGGCGCGTCACCAGGAATCGGAACGCAAACAGCAGGAGCAGAGGGCTCTGGAAAAGAAGACCCGGGAGGATGCTAAGAAGAGGGAGCGCGAGGAACGTGAGGCGCGAGAGAAGGAGGCACGAGAGCAGAAGGCACACGCCGAGCAGCAGCGGAGGGAAAAAGAGGCAAGAATCAAGGCAGAGAAGGAGGCGAAGGAGCGTGCTCGCAAGGAAGACCAGGCCACGCAGGCATCTCAGCAAGGACAAAAGCGCCCGTCTCAGCCGACACCAGCCTTGCCACCCGGACTGCTTTCGAAGCAACCCTCTGCCGGCTTTCCGTCGCCTCTCGTACAGATCGCGACACCCAACATCCCCAAGGCTCCGACTCCTGTGCGGCCACGGCAGAGCTCGCAACAAGAATCGCACAGCTCATCGCCTCATACTCCCTCTGCTTTCCCGGGTATGAGTAAGTCTGTGTCTCCGAGCAACACGTCCCAGCAAAGCGGCACGCAACCGAAAACCATCCTTCAGAAACCTCAAAATCTCGCCCAGTCCTCCACCATGCACCACCCGCAACCCGCCACATCTCTTCCGCCGTTAGGAGCTCCTCCAGGAATGTTCCCACCGCCGGGCGTAGGCTTTGGTGGACTTCCGGGCTTGAACGGCCCGTCGCCGCCAATGATCCACGGCCTTGGTCAGCGTGGACCAATGGGAAGCATGCCGATGTTCCCTCGTGGGCCTCCTCCAATGGGCGGCCATTATCCCGGATTTCCGCAACCAAACGGAATGCCGCCACCTGGCATGGGAGCTCCTGGGATGCCACTGGGACGGGGATTCCCGTTGGATATGCCTCCTGGCTTTGGCTCTCCAGTGCCCAGCATGAGCACTGCGGCGCAGATTCCAGGCTTCAGTGCTCCACGGGACATAATGCCGTCGCATTCAAGGCAGGCATCGGCGTCAGGATCGTTCGACAAGGGCACGTTTGGTTCGCCGCTGGACGGTCCGCATGCGCAGCCCATTGCTAGACCGACGCCCATCCAACGCCCTTCCAGCGTGAAGCCCCACGAGCATAACCTGGAAAACAAAAAGGCCAAGAACGCCGACGTGGACGACCTGAGCAACCACCTAGGAAGCAGCGCCCTTCTAGACGACAGCGACGAGCCGATCCCGACGAGCGCTGCAGAAGCACGCCGGGCCAGCATTGCGCCAACGGCGAGATCCAGCGCCATGGCCTTTGGCACGTCGCCCCTGTTTGCAGACACGACGAACCGGGCGCGCATCGACCCGTTTGGGCTCCCCAGCGGCGGCAGCAGCACGTGGGGCGCGCCGGGCGGCATGGCGTTTGGACCGCCAGGCCTGCCGGGCAGCACGTGGGGGTCGTCGCCGACGAGCGGGGGCGGGTGGCCGACGCACGTCGTGGGCAGCTTCGGCAGCGTGGCGGGCGGCACGCCGCACCACCGGGCCAGCATCTCGCGGCCCGTGTCGGTGCGCGTCATGGTGTGCGCGGCGTGCAAGCAGCTAGCCGCGTCCGCGCCCAGCCCAGACGGCTTCTACGACATCGCGACGGTGCTGCGCACGATTGAGGCGGGCACGTTCCGCGGCGCGGGCGAGGCGCCCGTCTCGCTCGACGAGGTGCTCGATATCTGCGAGACGGAGGGCGACGCGCACAACGGCGGCGGGTTCCTGCTGAAGCGCGAGGGCAGCAGCGCCAGCTCAGGTGGTGGTGGCGTGGCGGTCAAGTTCGAGCCGGACAACCCGCTTGGAGGAGGAGGAGGCGCGGGGGCAGCGGCGGGGTTGGCGGCGGGGCCAGCCGCCTCCTCCACCACTGTCGGCGGCATGCGCATCCCTGGCGCGCGCGCGCGCAGCGGTCTGGGTGAGATTGGCAGCCCTGTCCCCGGCCACTCGGTGCCGTTTGGTGTGGGTGTGGGCGGCGCGACGGCAGCGGCGGCGAGAGCGAGCCCGTTTGCGGCGGCCGTGGGGTCCGGGCTTGCGAGCCCGACGTCGATGACGAATTTCTAGCCTGCTGCTGTTGCTGTTGCTGGGTTGGTTGTTGTCGTTGTTGTTGTTCGTTCTGTCCCGAGCGTGCGAGCGTGCTGTGCCGTGCGTGCGTTTTGCTGCTGCGAAAGTGCGGGCGGGGTACGGTAGGTACCTACGTACGTATGCTAGTAGGTAGGCTTGGATGGACGGATGGATGGGGTATGCTCTGCTCTGCTCTGCTGCTCAGTGTGTGTGTCTTCTTCTTCTTCTTCTTCTTCTTCTTCTTCTTCTTCTTCCTCCTCCTCCTCTTCCTTTTTTTTCTTCCTCTACCTCTTCTTCTTCTTCTTCTTCTTCTTCTTCTCTTACTTCTTCGACTTCTGGGTCTGCGTCGCGCTACAGACTACCTACCTACTACCTACTACCTACTGCTGCTGCGGCCGGGTACCGCTACCGCTGCCACTATGGACCAATACCGCTGCTATTGCTGCTGCTACTGTGTGGTGGCTTTGCTTCTGCGTTTGTGTGTGTGTGTGTGTGTGTGTGTGTGTGCATGTCTCGCCTCCTCTCCCGACGACAGTAATACCAGTCATGACGCCACTGATTCTCTCCCGGACCCCACGGTTCTGGACAGGCCACCTAAGCCGCTTTCCTGCCCTTTCACTCCTTCGTTTTGCACTTTTGCGCATTTGTGTCCTCGTCGTCACGTCCCTTTGGGCCAGGGCAGGGGCGTGGCATCCATACCTAGTTGGCTGGGTGGGTGAGTGGCTGGGTGAGGCGCGCTGGCTATGTGATATGATGGATGGAGAGAGAGAGATGTGTGTGCTGACGAGTGTGGGCAGGATGGAATGGGATGGGAGGCGGATGGGGTGCTAGGTGGTTGCGTGGGGCTGGTTTTGGTTATGGTGGTGGGTGGTGGTGGTACCAGCTGGCGTGTGTATTTATTGCTTGATTGCTTGTTTGCTTGCTTGGTTGCTTGGTTGTCTGACTCTCTTTCCACTGCCCTCCCACACAACCCCCCAGCACCCCACCTATTTCACGTCCCCCCATCCCCCCCTCAACCCCCCCCCCCCCACCACCTTCCCCACCCCCAGCACCCGCCTCCACAGCCCGGCGACACGCCCCCTTAAACTCCCGCACAAAGCGCCACACGTCCGCAAACCCATTATACAGCGGCGCCGGCGCGACGCGCACGACGTCGGGGCGCCGCTCATCCACCACCACGCCCGCGGCTTCTAGATCGCGCATCACGGGCTCGAGTAGGCCGGGCCGCAGGCGCAGGCTTAGTTGCGCGCCGCGCTGGGCGGGGTCGTGCGGCGTGAGGAGGACGTATGGGCGGGCTGCTGCTGTGTCTGCGGTTTCCGTGGGTGATCGCGCAAAGAGCAAGTGCTCGAGATAGGCCGTCAGCTTGAGCGACTTGGCGCGCAGAGCGGGCATCGACGTCTGCGCGAAGACGGACAGCGACGCGAGCAGCGCCGTCGTATCCAGCACGGAGGGGTTCGAGAGCTGGAACCCGGCCGCGCCGGGGATGGGCGCGAAGGTCGATGTCATCTGGAAGCGCGAGGACTTGGCCGAGCCCCACCAGCCGCTGAGGCGGGGGCGATAGCCGAGAGTTTCTGCGCTGACGACGGTGTCGGTGGTGGTGGTTGTTGAGGCTTCGACGCGCGTGTGCTTCTCGTGCACGAAGAGCCCGCCGATCGCGCCCGGCCCGCTGTTCATGTACTTGTAGTTGCACCAAGCCGCGAAGTCGACGCCCCACGCGTGCAGCTCGAGCGGCACGTTGCCGACTGCGTGCGCCAGGTCCCAGCCGACCGTGATGCCGCGCGCGTGCGCGTGCGCCGTGATGCGCGCCATGTCGAAGAACTGGCCGCTGTAGTACTGGATGCCGGGGAGGAGGAGCAGGGCGGTGGAGTCGGCGTGGGCGTCGATGACAGAGAGTATGTAGTCGGTGGGGAGGTAGGCGGTTGCGGGGTCTGGGGGGGTGAGCTCGACGAGGGCGGCTTGCGGCGTGAGGTTGTGGTGGTGCAGCTGCGATTGCACGGCGTACTGTTTTGGGTGAGTGGGTGGTTGTTTTATGCACTGGGGTCATGGGCACGCACATGGTCGCTGGGGAAGGCTTTCCCTTCGATGATGATCTTGTATCTGTCCTTGGTCGGGCGGTAGAAGCTCGCCATGAGGAGATGCAGGTTGGCCGTCAGCGTCTCCATGACGGCCACCTCGTCCGGCCTCGCGCCCACAATCATGGCCGTCTCCCTCTTCGCGTCCTCATCCACGTCGACCCACGGGCGCGACACGGCGTCCTCGAGCTCTTGGAAGTGGCCGTACACGCCCTTGTAGGCCCACGTGTCGAGGTACTTGCGCACATACTCCTGCGTGCACCGCGGCTGCAGACCCAGCGAGTTCCCGCACAAGTACGTGCTCGGGTACGTCACGTCGTTTTCGGGCAGCAGGGCGTTGATCTTCTCGCTGAGCTCGACAATGGTGCCTTCGTCGCCGAGCCGCTTGCGCTTGAGGTTCGCCCGCGTCGGGATGATGAACTCCTCGCGCAGCGGCCGCAGCGGGTCCTGCGCGTCCAGCGACTCGGCGTAGCTGAGCGTAAAGGACTTTTGGACGTCGAGCTCGATACTTTGCGCCATGGTATCGGGTTGGGTGGTTGGCGAAGTATGTAGAGAGAGAGGTTGCTGTTGGCTGCGTTGCGGGGCTATATATCGCTTGCATCATTGGCTGACGCGGGGCAGCGGGCGGCGGCGGCGATCCCGCCCATCCCGCATTTTGCCTCCGACACCCGTCTCCTCTACATCTACCTCTCCACCTCCGTCCTACACCCTACAACCACGCAACCATGGCCGCCACACCCTCCATCTGCTCCTCCTGCCTGCGAGCCATGCACAGCGCCGCGCGCGCCCACCCCACCACCGCATTCCAGCCCATGCGCACCGCACGCCGAGGCTTCCTCTCCGCCAGCAAAGCGCCCCTCGTCCGCCGCGCCGCGCCACCCTCGCCCGCCCTCGCACTCGCAACCACCCGCTCGACAAGCGCCATCGTTGCGCGCAGACCCTCGCCACCCGCTGCCGCGCGCGCCTTCACCTCCGCCCCGCCCCGCCGCGCCGCGATCCTCAACCCGCGCAAGGACGACGATGGCAACGAGATGAATATCGAGATCACGCCGCGCGCGGCACACGTACGGCCCCTCTTCCCCATCCCCTCCCATAGACACACAACAACAACCGCCGCTAACACACCTTCCAGCGCATAAAGCAGATCATGAAAAACGACGCGAACCCGGACCTGCTCTTGCGGATAACCGTAGAATCGGGCGGGTGCCACGGCTTCCAGTACCTGATGTCCTTGACCACAATGCCCGAGATCTCGCAAGAGGAAGACACGGTGTTTGCGAGCGACGGCGGCGCGCGCGTCGTGCTGGACGAGCCGAGCCTTGAGATCCTTAAGGGGAGCAAGGTCGATTATACCATGGAGTTGATTGGCAGCCAGTTCAAGATTGTGGATAACCCCGCTGCCAGCAGTAGTTGTGGCTGTGGGACCAGCTTTGATGTCAAGGTGTGAGCGAGGGAGTGGGTGGGTGGCTGGCTGCTGGCTGCTGGCTGCTGGCTGCTGGGGGGTCTGGTGTGGGGGGGGTGGGGTGTGGGAGGGCGGAGAGGAGGGGTAGTTGTGTAACAAACCAGCACATCACCCACAACCCACAACAACATTCATCAAGCCAACAAAACAGCCTTCTCCGTCCGTCTCCGTCTCCAAAACCCAACCCAGCTCGCGCCACCATCGCCCTTCAAAGTGCCTGCTGCCTCCGTAAACACCACCATAGGTACATACAGTACTCAAGTACATACACTACCCAGTTCAGCAACCAAACAGCCCACCCATAACCGCCTACATACATACATACATAGACACACAAGACGCACGCACGTTAGGGCACATACGCAGCGCTAGCATCTCAACGCACACAAGCAGAAGCATAATATAGCCCCTTCAGTCTTTTCCTTTCCTTTCCTCTATCCGCAAGTCTATTTGCTACTTTTCTTCTCTTCTTTTCTCTTCTTTTCTCTTCTTTTCTCTTCTCTTCTCTCCTCTTTAGTATAATATCCGCCATTTCAAAAGCCGTCTCTCTTCCTTATCAGTCAGCCAGTCAGTCAGTCACTCAGCCATATTGCGTCGGCTGCTTGTACGTGTCTTATTGAATACGTTTATCCTTCTTGTTCTGTGCTACTACCCTGGCCTACTAAAGGGCTTTGTCCCTCTTCGATCGCTCGTTTGTCTAGCTCTAGAGGATGACTTCGTCCCTTTTCGACTGCGCAGCTGTTCGACCCTGCGGGATGCCTTCGTCCCTCTTCAACTGCGCAGCTGCTATACCCTATAGGATGGCTCCATCTCTCTTCGACCACACATACGTCCTGTCTTGTAAGATGGCTTCGTCCCTCTTGGGCAACGCAGCTACGAGCTATGGTTGTAAGTGCGGGATTAGCTTTGCTGTAGGAGGGGTGGAGTCACATGATGCATGGCTTTAAAATCAAAGCAAAAATGTCATTCGGCCAGCCAGCCAGTCAACCAACCAACCAACCAAAAAAAAAATTAAAGAAACAATAAAAAGCGCCCGGGCGCCCGTTCATCCATCCATCCATCCATCCACCCACCCACCCCAAGACAAAAAATTTTAAAAAAAATAATAATAATAATAATAATAAATGAAATAAAATAAAAAATGAAAAAAACAATCTAAAAAAAAAACTACAACATGTTAGCTCACGCTTTGCAGGTACAGAGGTAAGTAGGGCAGGAAAAGGGGGTACTTACTACCCACTACTCCCTCTCCCTCGTTCTCTCTCCCTCCTCGTCCTCCCCGACCACTTACGAAAACGTGTCGTCTGGGGTGGCACCCCCAACGGGACCGTATGACGACGGCGGCGGCGTGCGCTCCGGCACGAACTGGTCAGGGGGCGCCACCCCATCCTGCGTCTGCGTCTGCGCCTGTGCCTGCGCCTGCTCCTGCGCCGTGCGGCGGGCGGGGCGTGGTGGTGGTAGTGGTGGTGGGGTTGGTGGTGTGGCGGCGGCAGCTAGTACTTACGCGTTAGCAGATGCACCATACCCACGAGACGTCTTCCAGCCCCATGCAACGAGGACAGTGTCAGGCAGACATACCTTGTTGCTGCTGCTGCGGCTGCACGGCGGCGACGGGATTGTGGAAGACTGCAATGCACGCGTTAGCACCTGCGCCATACCCACGAGACGCCTTCCAGCTCCCTGCAACAGGGACAGCTCCAAGGAGGCTTACGTGGTGGCGGCGAGCAGCGCTGGTGGGCGGCGGGCGAGCGGACGCGCACTATCCACGCGTTAGCCAATGCTCCATACCCATGAGACGCCTTCCAGCCCCCTTCAAGAGGGACAGCTCCAAGAAGACTTACTTGGCGGCTGGAGCCGCAATAGCAGCGGCAGTAGCAACAACAGCGCCCACGGCTGCTTCGTTGGCGGCGGCGGCGTCGTCGTCGTTGTTGTCGTCGTCGTTGTTGTCGTCGTCGTTGGTGGGCAGGGCGGCAGTGGGATAAGCATATTGCGGAGAAGAGAAGAGAGGAGTTGGAGAAGAAGAATAAGAGGAAGAGTAGGAGGAAGAGAAGGAGAAGCGAGGGTAAGCGCGGTAATCACGGGCGTGCCTGCCTCTTATCTCTGCAGGGGCAGAGTGCACCTTCGCAGCCACTGGTGGGGAAGAAGAGAACAGGAAGAGCAAGAGCGGTGCCACGAACGTGCCTGCCTCTCACCTCTGCAGAGTGCGCCTTCTACAACTGGGAGCGCAGCAACACGTTACTTCTCATTGAGCTACCCGGCTACACTTTCCTCTTCAAGCTTGAACTACACTGTTGCACTTTCCTTCCTCTTCAGGCACCCAGCCCGAAAGCCCATCCCTCTGTATCCTCTTCGCCGAACAGCGCCTTCCATGCGCCAGCGCGCCTCCTCTCTTCCTTCCGCTTCTCAGCCGCATCCTTCTTTGCATGCCTCTGCTCCCGCGTCCTCGCCCGATCCAGCTCATACGCCGCCGCCCAGATCCCGCGAACCCATTCCACCAAGTCCTCCTGCGTGAAGCCGCCCGGATAGCCTGTCCAGCGCGGCTGCTGTGCCTCGTCCAGCTGGGGCGTTGTGGAAAGGACGGGGCGGGGCGCTCTACCACAAGTGGACTCGAAGACGGTGTACTTGCGCAAGGCCTGTAGGATTTTGGTTACACGCTGCGTGGCCATGGGCTTGCTGTCCATAGAGGGGATGAGAGCCTTAAGGTGAGTCCAGAAACGGGCTTCGGCCAGGGTGGCACGCTTGGCTTCTTCTTGGGCGTGGTGACGAGCCGTAGCGCCGAAGAAGACGAGGGCGGGCTCGAGGGCGGAGGGAGAGCCACCTGTGGTAGGAGAGCTTGGAGCGGCCCCAGTGCTGATGAGGGAGTGGTGCTGCGGGAGCCATTCCCGTGCGAAGCGTACCCAATTCGGACGTTTCTTGAGCTCGTAGGCCACGAAGGTCTTGAGGGAGGCGAGTGTGCGCTGCCAACGCGCGTCAGTAGTGAACAGCTGTGGATGCTGGATAGGCGGGTGTAAGCTTACCTTCTTCTTAGCATCAAGCACGCCGTCTCCGCCATCATTGTCATCCTCGTCGGCTAGATCCACATCTCTACCGCCGCCTGCGACGATGTCTGCGAACGTTCCAGCATCGAAGAACTTCGCTCCAGCCGCATAGCCATACAGTTCGTCCATGGTGGCGAAACCGGTATGGTATTTAAGTGTATCGAGATCCAAGAATGTGAGCACGGCGTCGACGTCGTTGCTGAGGAAAAGCAGACGGCCATTTGCCGCTGTTGGTGCCGTGGCTTGCAGTTCTTCTGGCGAAGGTGGCACGCGGACGAAGAGCCCAGAGGGCCGGAGTGACAGGCCGGAGCGATAAAGGCCAACTTTGAGGATGTTGATCAGGTCTCCATAAGCGATGGTGAATATCGTCCATGGAAGCTGGGAGGCAGCATCGCAGAGCTGGATGTCTAGCTGCACAAAGGCGGGCGCTGAGAGCGCCATGGTGCCATCGAGGACGCGCACTTCTTCCTTTATGTCCTCTTCTCCCTCACCCTCACCCTCACTCTTGCTCTTGTCGCTCATGCTCATGTTGCTCGCACAGCTACTGAGCAGCTCTTCCTTCTCACTCTCATTCTTGAGCAAGTCGTCTGGCAGTGGTACACACAGGAACAGCACGCCGTTTTTGTTGACTCCCGCCGCGACAGCGCCCATTTTCATCTTGACACGGTCCTTCATATTGCGTAAGTCTGGCTCATCCGCCTCACGCGACAGGCAGACAATGGCGTCGACGTCTCCAAACGATGTCTTCTCTGGCGCTGATGGAGGGACGACAGCGTGTATGAAGAGGTCTTGTAGTTGTTTGAGGAGACGCGTTGCTACTTCGTTGTAGAGGGACGGTGCGAGGCGGGGACAGTGGTATTTAAGGCTGAAGGCGTGACCGCCCATGGTTGCGATACAAATTTAGACAAGGTCAGTACGGCGCGATGTTGCGGGTTGAGAGCGGAGCAATTGTGAGAGGAGTTGGGGTGCGTTGTGCGGAGAGGGTTTGGTGTGGTGGACTCGTCGCGCGGAGGGAAGTGAAGTGAAGGAGTGCGAGTGACTGAATAAGAGGCCACACCATGTCGTAAAGCCACAACATGTCGTAAGACCGGTAAAGCGTGACTTTCCTCAGAAGCTCGATGCTTGCTGCCGCATATTTGCTAAGTGTTTTACTTGCAATTCAATTATTAGCTCGTTCGTGTCTTAATCTAATTTCTACACGTGAGCCGACACAAGACAAGCAACTGCTCAGTGCATGGAACTCTTTTGTATGGAGTCTTGGGTTTGTTGCTTGTCTTGGGCTGAACTCATTCGTAGAACAACCTCTATAATGTGACAGTAGATAGCAGCGATGTTCTTGAAATTTATCCGGTTTCAAAGGTCTCCGCTCGAGGTTTGTGAACAAGTCTAGAGCTACTGTTTATGCTAGAGATCAACTATGTGTAATGATCCCTAAAATTATGTCTTGGTGTGTTCTGTACTACAAAGCGATACGATGGTCATGACATGGGGTTGGGTGGAAGACATTGGTTTGGGTATGAAATTTTAGTGGGTATATATAATAAACGTGTCAAGATTTTTCTTATCAAATGGCCGCATGGCCCAATGGCAAGGCGCTTGACTACGAATCAAGAGATTCCAGGTTCGACCCCTGGTGTGGTCATATACTTTTACTTTTGCACCTTTGAACTTCGTTCTGCTGCATTTGTTCGCGACTATCCAGATACGAAAAACAACAAAGAATAAGAGCCGTGGGGTCTTAGTTTTTATTTTTGCTTGTTGATATTCGTGCTACTCATATTCCCATTGATCCATGGGACGCTGATTTGAGTCACTGTTTTGACCACGACCACCAATTTCCCTTACCTATATAAAGCAACTTACAAGTACACCATTCAGCTCACTTAGTCTTCCTATTTAGTCTTCCCAATCTTTTACGAGTCATCTCTACTTGAAACTTTACTTGATTTCCAGGCCAAACCACACATCGGACAAAATGCCACAGACCAGCAACATGCGCCTTCGTTCAGGGTTAGAGGTTGCCCATACAGCAACATCGTCCGCACAGCATCGCGAGTCAAGAAAAAGGCCACATGGCCCAAACTTTACTGGGCCACAAATATTCAAGAAGCCTAAGGTGGACCGCAGAGGTTCCCGCCCGAAAATCTCCTGGGGCGACCTACCTGCGGAATTGCGGCTTCTGATACTAGAAGAGGTGGGAAAGCTGGAGCACCAGAAGCACGAACTAGCAAGCTATGCCACTGTCAGCCGAGAGTGGCAGTACTTTTTTGAGCGAAAAAACTTTGAGTATCTCGCCATATCCCAGCACGACGTCTCCAAGTTTGGCAAGATCGTGCAGAAACAACGGAGATCGCTCGTAAGATGGATTTGGTTGCGACTGAGGATCCCCCGGTATAACTGCGAGCGCTGTGACAAGCCGGAGTCATTAGAAGAAATCCAAAGGAATAACGCCATGTTCATCAAGGCTATCCGTGGCCTCTTTGGCATTTTGTCCACTTGGGAAAGCAAAGGACCGTATGCCGCCAGTGAAAAGGGCGTTACACTGGAATTGAGCGCCCATTCTGAAAGCGACGGGAAACACTATTTTTTGGGTATCGACAGCCGGATCCACGACAATGGACGGAGTGGAAAGACGCTTAGTTTCAAAAAACCACCCCACAGCCAGACTCATGGCTGGATAAAAGGACAAAGAGTTAAAGAACCACCAGAGGGTGCCGTGGACAGGATCTTTGGACCAATTTGTGGCTTATTTCTGGCTGTATATCATGGGGAGTTGCTTCCAATATTGCCGAAAGTCAAGGTGATCCAGTCTCTTGTGATCCGTCGCCAGTTCTATCGGGCGTTCTCAATCACGGATGCTCTGAACCTCATTATTCAATGCTTAACCCAGCTTGAGAGCTTCACATACGAGCCGTGGAGTGAAATGAGCCGTACTATCAGGGACGAAAATGGTGATTTAGAACTACAAAACAATATCGACATCCTCGATATTCTCAATCATGCGGAGAGTTTAAGAAGAGTAACGATTTGGCAAGACTGCAACTATGAGCGCCTCCATTGGATATGGCATGATTCCGAGGTGTGGCCGGACAGTAGCACTCTGAGTGAATATTTCATTAGGAGTAGCCAGCGGCTTGATGGACTACACCTTTCAAATTACATCGACGCGATGTACCTTTTTGCTCCCTTCCGTCCTGGAATCTGCCCAAGCGAAAAGAAGGGAATATATTGGAAAAACTTGAAGTACCTGTCCCTTACTTCTAGCACCCTCAACCCCAGAACTTACCACCTCGTTAATTGGGCCGCAGCAGGGGCAGCACAAGTGATGCCACAGCTCCAAGTTATGGAGATACGGACTCATACACGCACTGAAGCATGCATACTCCGGTATGAACGACGAGCATACCGACCGAGAGTTCAGTTCATGAGTACATGGAATGGGTTCCTATCTACGGGAGAGAAAAAAGTGGGAAATCGTAGCACTTCAGTATGGCAGCACTCATGGGCTTGAGGTGGTTCGGATTCTTTTGCACCGCATACTTATCCGTACCGACCATTTTGTTCATTTTTTCAATCGTTTAATATTGCGGGATCAGATTATGAACAAGACATCCCGAAAGCAGTTGCTAGCAGATCTCAAACGTTCCAAATAATTAGTACTTGTTTTAGAAGACTAAACCCTATAGAAGAACAAAATAATAAGACTATAGAGCTATAGAGAAGTTAAGAGCTTAGGTTGTGACCTTACGTTTGCTATTCAACACATGCCATACTTACCTCCACTGGCTTTATTCTTGTAAAGGGAGTGAACTAGGTTAGGCTTGTCAGCAGCAGACATCGACGAGGGTATAAGAGAAACCTTACTGACGACTACTCTCCAGAGTGCGGAACGGTCCAGTCGAAATTCAGTCGGTCCAATCTCGCCCAGGGTTATGAATAGTAAAAGACGAGTCGAATTGAATTAGCACAACACCACGCAATAACCTATAGCTCTCTATCACCAAGCGGTCGATTCAGCCGCTAACTCGTCCGCTATAGTCGGGTTTGGTTTGTGCCTAAAACCGTGTTGTATTGCGTATAGTATTTCGTAGCAGACGCGCGGCGGCAGCTGCTTATAGTAGGCGCTTAGCCTAATGCGGTAATCTAAACATACTTTTGCGGACAACACTATGCCAAGGCCCTATGATACAGTCGAATTCAGCCCGACGAGGGTCCTTTCAGACCCTTACTAGTAGAGACTAAACCGTATCTAATTAGGAAACCGTCTATTTGGTCCAACTCAGTCGAGGGTTTAGTTGGACCGTTCCGCACTCTGCTACTCTCCAACCATCATCATTAGCTTATTAGCCCCGCTGCACTCTGTGTTTGTGAGTGCGAGGATAGCATGGTAAAGGATGGGTAGTGGCACGTGATGCATGGCTTCAAAATCAAGAATAAACCAACGTTTAGCAAGTAAGCAAGCAAGCAGGCAAGCAAGCAGGCAAGCAAGCAAGTAAGCAAGTAAGTAGGCAAGCAAGGCAAGCAACCAAACCAACCCCCCTCCCCCCCAACAGCAAAACAAAACACAAAAAAAGGCCCTACAGCCCGCTGGAGATACCCTCAGGTTAGCATGCTTTCCAAGGAAGTGGGAGACTGTGCTTACCTAACCCCCCTGCTCCTCTTCGTCCTCCTCCTCGTACTCGTACATATCCTCGGCGTGCGAGGGCGCACGGGGAGGGGCCCTGACGGCGGCGTGGCGGGGCCTCGGGGACGAGGGTGTGGGCAGCAGGGGCAGAGGCGGCAGCGGGGGTTGCCACAGTAGCAGCGGCAGTAGCAACAACAGCAGCACTCAAGGCTGCTTCCTTGGCGGCGGCGACCATGTCTAGTACTTATACATTAGCAGATGCTCTATACCCACGGGGCCCCCTCCAACCCCAGGCAATGGAAAGATCTGCAAATAGACTTACTGTTGGCGGCGGTGGCGCGGATGGCGGGGCGCGGGCAGTCGGGAGGAGAGAGAGAGGGAGGGAGAGGATCTGCTATCCACGCGTTAGCAGCTGCTCCGTGCCCAAGAGACGGCTTCTAGCCCCATGCGACGAGAACAACTTCAAGTAGACTTACGGTGTAGTGGTAGTAATAGTAGTAGTAGTGGTGGTAGTGATGGTGGCAGTGGCGGCCGACGCTGCCGGAAGAGAGAAAAACCTGACATCCACGCGTTAGCAAATGTTCTGTGGCTGGCACGAGGGAAACCTCAGGTAGACATACTAGGCCTGCTGATGGTTGTGGAGGAGGATGAGGTGAACGAGGAGGTGGGTATGTAGAGAGAAGAGTAGAAGGACGAGGAAGAGGAAGAAAAAGGCGACAGCGGTCGGGGTAGGTGCGCCCGGTTGCTGCTGCTGCTTTGGGAAGCGGCGATAGTGTCGACATTGCTGGTGCTTCCTCTCCTTCAGCGCCTCCATACCTTTTTATCCACCTCAAGGTTCTTCGCTGCCACCAAGTTCGTCTCCATCTCGAGGACATTGCCTTCGACACCATTATCCGTGATGTCGATGGCTGATGAGTGGAGAGCGGTCATCGGTAAGCCTTTTCTTCATACATTCGTTGATGTCTGCCGCTGACAAGTCCAGCTCAGTCCAGTCTCCTCGCAGAAAGCCCGACGGTGTGAGGACAAGGCAAGCAGAAGGGGACATGGCACGCCATGGTACACCACGCGGCTCTGATGCACCTCTGGCTCTACGACATGGTGTCGTGGGGGGATGAAATTGATTTCGTACCCATGGCGACACGCATGTACGCAGGCCCCAAGCCGAGGCGGAGGGAGATGGCACGGCACTGTGAAGCGCACTGCTCTATTTCAGCTTTGGGTCTGTGATATTTGGTCGATGGGGGGTATACCTACAGCGGCACACATCTACGCAAGTACCGTACTCTTACACATTCGCCGTAGTTCACTCATCCCACACTCCTCCTCCACTCACTCCTGTCCCTCCCCTCCCCACCAGCCCTACTCCTACTCCTCCTTCTCCTCGCATGCGCCTTGTCCCTCCCCCTCGTCCTCGGCGGCGCAACAACATAATCGAAAGTCTCAGGATCCCTCGCACACAACTCGCGCTCAAGCCGCCACAACGGGCTCTCAGGCAGGACCTTGGGCGCCCCGCTTTCGACCTCCCTCCCCCTCACGGGCCGCCACACGACGCTCGGCGCGCCGTCCTCGCCCTCACTCTCCCCGACCACAAGCCGCCACGCCCGCGTCAGCGGCCCAGCGCTATACTTTCCCTTGTCCGCCTCGCCCGGCCCGCCGAGCCGCAGCCGCGCCCGCACGCTCGGGTGCACGTACTCGCAAGTGTCGCGCAGGGGACGGGGGGTCACGCGCCCGGTGTGCGGATCTACGGCGTGGTACGTGCCGGGGCAACGGGCAGTCGTGCCCGCGAGGGCGTACAAGCCCATGGCGGAGTTTGGGATGGTGCCGAACGCCCAAGGACGCGGCGTCTCGTGGCGCTTCACGTAGTAGCGGGCTGCGGCGTCGTCTTGGGCGAGGAGGTATTTGGTGCGGAAGTCGAGGAAGGGGGAGAGCTGGGCGGCCATCCAGGCGAGGGTGATGTTGGCGAGTTGTTGGTCGTCGTAGCCGCCGCCGATGTTGCTGTGCACGCCTGGAAACCATACCTGTCGCAGCACCGTCGTGTTGCCTCGTGGTTTTTCCCACACGGCGGGCGCGAAGGCGGCGCGCTTTTCGTCGAGCGCGAGCGCTTGGAAGGCGTGCTCGATGCTATTGGAGAGCTTGGTGTCGTAGAACTTCATCTCGTGGGATTGCGTCGGCTGGATCCCCACCCGCGTCAGCCAGCCTATGCGTGGCGCGCCCAATGAGCCGACCGTGTCCCACACGCCGATGGCTTTGACCGTGACGTCTAGATCAGTCAGGCCTCGCCGTTCTAGCTCTTCGCGGTAGCGCGGATCACACGCGTTGGGCTTGTTGGAGAAGGGGATCGTCGGGTTCTTGTCCTTGTATTTGTGGTCTCGTCTGTGCTGGACGTCCTCGAAGATAGGCACGAATGCAGGCAAGCCCTTTTTCGTCAGCATGCCGATTTCGCAAATCAGGCCGGCGACGCTGCGCGCAGTGAAGGCACCGCGCGAGAAGCCGATAAGGATGATCTCGTCGCCGGGGGAGTAGTTATTGCTGAGGAAGGCGTAGGCTTCTCGGACGTTTTCTTCTATGCCGCTGCCGGTTGTGCCTGGTGGGAGTGAGATATCAGTGTTTGCTGACATGCAGTGACTAGGCGGTAGAGGCCAGAGGCCAGTGGTAGAAGTGTGAAAGCATTGATTGGATATGGGTATCAAACAGTGGAAGACAGGAAGGAAAAGGCAAAGATAGAAAAGAGACCAGACATACCACCAACGATTTTATCCAAGACGTTGCCCCTCGAGCCCACGCCAAACTGGTAATAGACAACTTGAGGTATACCGTCCTTGCTCATAGGTCTGATGGCCCGCGAGATGCGCGTGACGTTACTCGGAATAGCCAGCTCGCCGTTGTTCATGCCGTTATCCGCGTTGAGCCAAGTGCCTGTTCGCGTCAGCACTGTTCGCATCTTCAAAACCCATGGTAAGAAATGCCAGTGAGGAAGGCCTCGTCCATCACTGCCATAGATAGGGTAGGATCACGACAACAACCCCGTCCGTAGAGCGAGTGCCCGTGCCAGCACCAACGAACGAACCTCTGCCCCAACACCATCTCCACTAGACATGAACTCACCATCACAAGCGACCACCAAGCGCTTAAACGCGGGCGCCCTCCCATCCCCCAAATCCAAGCTCTTCCTCCTCCTCCGCCTACTCGCCCGACTCGGCCGTCTGCCCAGCCCCTCCCGGCCCAAACTCCCTCTACTCCCCCTCCCGACATCCTCCCCACCACCACCAACCCCTCTACTCCTACTCCTATTCCTCGCCACCGGCACCTCAACCGGCACCCGAACCGGCTCAACCACCTCCACAATCTCCACCTCCGCCGGCCGACTCCGCACCACCAACGCCCCATCCGCGCGCGTATACACAGACGCATTGGGGTCCATGTCCGTGTCCACGGCTGCGCGGACGCCGAGCTCGCCCGCCGTACTCCCCGCGGGGATGTACTCGACGGCAGAGTCGTGTACGACGGCGGAAGTGGAGGGGCGGCGAGCGCGCGTGCGCGAATGGGAATGCGCCGCGCTGTCGTCGACGTCGTCCTCGTCGTACGCGTATGCGAGGCCTGCGTCCGAGGCCTCCAGCGACGACGTGTCTGAGTACTCGACGACGATGTTGTCGTCGTCGGCGGCGTCGGTGGCGTCGTATGCTCCTCCACCTCCACCACGGCCACCGCGGCGCGAGCGGCTGCGCGAGCGTGCCCGTCCGGTTGTGTAGATGTCTTCGTCGTGGTAGCGGCCCCCGCCGTCGCCGCGGTACCCGTCTCTCTCCCCCTCCCGCTCACTCCGCCGCCCCGACGGCCGCTCGTGCACCGTGTACCGCCTCGCCTCGCGCTCCTCGTCCCCCCTCCCCGCGCTCACCCACTCCCGCTCACGCCGTCCACTTCCTCGGCCACTATACCCGTACTCCTCGCCCCCACCACCGCCGCGGCGCTCGTACTCATCATACGCATGCCCACCCTCGCGCACCGGATCAACAGCAACCGAAACCGGGCGGGCGCGCCGGCTACGACTATAGCCGACATCGAAGTCGCGATCGGGGTCGCGGACACTCCCGTGGCGGTGGGGGGGAGTATCGCCATGGTGGAGACCGCCGTAGTGGCTGTGGTGGCCGCGCCGCCGCTCCACGAGCACGAATGGCGAGTCCGAGCGTGAGCGCGAGCGGTCTGACATTGTCGCTGCGCTGCGTTGCGCTGTGCTGTGCTGTGCTGGGCTGGTTGGCGTGCCGTGTGCCGTGTGCTGTTTGCTGCGCTGGTGGGTGCGCTGGTGGATGTGGATGTGGTTGCGCGCCTGGCGCGCGCTGGCTGTTGCTAAGGCTTCCTGGTCGGCAGGGTAGGGTCGCCTTGCTTGGGGTTTGTTGGATAGGTAGGTGCTTGGTTGGGCCTTGGGTCTCGGGTCTTGGGCCTTGGGCTCTCTCTCTCCCTCGCTCTCGCACGCGCGCGTGCAGCTAGCCGTGCCGTCCGCGTCCGCGTCCGCGTCTTTCCAGCCTGCCTGCCAGCTGCTGACAGAAGCCCGTCCGCCGTCCAAGCTCTTGCTCCCTCAATTTCCCACTGCACGCGTCGCGGTCGCGTTCCCCTTCCTCCTTTTCTTTCTCCCCTGTCGTTGCGCCCGCACGGCCGGGTAGACAGGTAGGTATTTGATGCTGGCCGTGCCTATGTAGGTTAGGTAGGTAGGTAGGATTTGCGCGTAGGTAGGGATGTAAGACGCACACGCACGCACGGCACGCACGCAAGGCACCACCTCGCTCGGCAAACGAACGATGGGATCGCAAAGGATGCCCGCCCCTGCAGCAGCGACCCTACCCGCGTGCTTTAGCTCCCGCACCGCGCACCTTGCAGCCAGCCAGCAGGCCAGCCAGCAGGCCAGCCAGCAGGCCAAACCGTTCCTGTCATTCCCTAGGTAGGTAAACCGCTGCCTTATTTCTTCCCCACTTCACTACACCACCTACCCACCCAATCCAGCGCCAGCCCTCGACCCGCACAGCTCAGGCACGCAGTCGCTAGCATCTCAGCACCCCCCACACCCACACCCCGCCCTACAATATCAGCGCTTGCGCACGTCGCGCCCAACCCAGCCCAGCCCAGCCCAATCCAACCCCAGCACTCGAGCCTGTCTCAAACACCCTGCTCCACCCACCCACCACGTGCGGCCCCACCCGCGATTGGCGATTGGCAGCCGACAGCGGAGCGCCGGAGACCCGGCCGGAGCTGCTTCGAGCGCGCTAGCTAGGTAGAGTACTATTGTACGTACGGTAGTTTGGGCTTGGCGTGGGGTGCGCTGGCTGGTTTGCTGTTTTGGTTTGCTGGCTGTTTTGTTGGCTGGGGATGGGCTGGGCTGGGCTGGCGATGGATGGGGGATGGGTGGGGGAATGAATGGGTGGAGGAGCGAGATACTGGAGGCGGGAATGCTGGCTCTTGTGTGGTCGGGAGAACGAGAGATACCTTACACAGCACACATTCAGGATGTTGTCTCAGTATCGTTAGCAGTAACTACAACAACAACAATAGTAGTAGCAGTAGCAGCAGCAGCAGTAGTAGTAGCAATCAATACTCATCCAACCTACTTATTTCATCTCCGGCCTACATAGCATAGCGTACACCCTACAAGCGCGCAAGCAAGCAAGCGTGCATCCAACCCATCCATCCATCCATCCATTCAGACATCAGCGCAAGACATCGCCAGAGACAGACAGCCGTAACCCATATCTAAACAATCTTACAACAGCAACAACAAACAGCCACAGCCACACACACAACACGCGCGCTGCCTCCCATTCTCGCCATCTCTTCTTCTTCTTCTTTTTTTTCATCATCTCTCTTCAAAGAAAGCAGCCACGTTTCCGCTCGTTCCCCAAAGCCAGTCAGAGCGCCCAACCGCCCTCAAGGTGCTCAAACCGTGCATCCAGCACGATGCTGCCTGCTCTGCTCTTCTCGCTTGGATCCCCACCCCTCCTCTTGTCAAAAGACGAGAAAACCTCTTTCCCACGAGCCAGAAGGTGCGTAGTGCATAGCGCATAGCGCAGCGGTTCACAGGTCTGGAGAGAAACGGAAGAAAGAGCGCGACGACAGGATGCTGTGGCGCCAGAACGGAGGAGAAGAAGACGACGAGGAAGAAGAGAAACGAAAGAAGAAACGACGTCCTACAGACGACAACGCGCATGGTGATCGTAACCATCATGCGACCAGCACAGCATGCAAGCAAGCGTGCGCGCACCGCGCCAGAAACCCAGCGGGCAGCAAAACCAGCCAGGCAGACAGGCAGGCAAGCAGGCAGACGGCGCTCTTGCGTGCCTGCATCATCTCAGCGAGCGAGACAAAGAGCGAGAGAAAGAGAGATCGAGGGAGAAGAGAGTGAGCGCACCAAAAGCAGACAAGCCAACCCCAACAACATAACGCCACAGAGCAGCCGTCAAAGCAGCCTCAAGTATTCGGGACAGACAGACAAACAAAAAGACAAAACCTCCGGAATAAACGCCCGATCAGACGCCCTTTTCCCGCGCTCCCTCTTTTGCGATTTGAGACAGATAACAAACTCGAAAAATGACAGATGAGAAGCAGAATGATGATGATGCTCTCAAGGGATGCAATCACGTGACGTCGGCGCTCGAAGTGCACAACAGCGACGACAAAGGACCGGACGGACGGACGGACGGAGTGGTGTGGTGAGCCGAGACAACGACAACACAGCAGCAACCCCGCTCAGTAGTCGCCGAGCAGGTCATCAAGCTCGTCCAGCTCGACGTGCTCAGGGCTCTTCCACTGGTCCCACGCCCAGCCCAGCCCAGCGTCATCGGCATCGAGCACACGCACGTCCTCCATGGAATCGAGGTTGCGTTTCCGATCCTCGACGCTCTGCAGCGGCCGCAGCACCGGGCTCGCCATGCCAAAGTCCATGGCCGCCGAGGCCGAGGCCGCAGAGGAGGTATTGCTCTCGACGCTCTGGCCGAACAGCAGCGCCGCGGCCTCGGAATTGCGCTGGGCGGCGCTCTCCTCCGACTCCTCGCCGGCGGCGTCCTCGGCGTGCGTGTCCATCGGCACGGAGAAGACGGCGGGCTTGGTCTCCGACTCCTGGCTGCGGCTGCGCTGTTGCAGCGACGACGCCGTGGCTGTGAACTCGCGCTCGTCGCGCTCCAGCGGCGGACTCGCCGCCCGTCGGTTGTGCGCCATGTTGCTAGTCGTGGCCGGGTGTGGCCCGTCGCGCAGCAGCGAGCTGCGGCCCGAGAACGTCGTCGATGTCTCGCTGCCTTCGTCGTCGAGCTCGGGCGACGACAGATCTACCTCCGGCGAGGGCGACATTGCGGAACGCGTACGCGCGTCGCGTTCTTCCTCCTCTGAGTCATCGGCCGCGGATGAGAGCGAGGGCGAGATAATGCGAGCGGGTGCAGCGGTGGACGACTCGGCGGGCTCCGGGATAGGCTGGTGCGGCGACGTCGTCAGGAAGAAGTAGATGCGCTTGGGGTGGGTGCCAACAAGCTCCTTGCCCACGGGGCAGGGCGCCAGCGCGGTCCAGGGGCGGCGGATGTAGGCCGTCAGGCGCGAGGAGATGATGGCGGAGGGGTTGGCCGAGCTGCGAGGGAAGTTAGTCGGGTTGCTACGACAACGGGAAGACGCGTCAGGCGCATACCTTTCGACAATGGGCAGTTGGGTGGCGAGCACGGCGGCCAGCTCCTTCAGCAGGTGGGGCCTGTTGCCCGTCTCCTCGAGCTGCTGTATCACGGCGACGACAATGTCGTCGTTGATGCCCTCGGTGTCAACCTTGACCTGGCCATCGGCGCGGGGCGAGGGCGGCGGGGTGTTTTCGACGACCCTGCTGGCGTTCTTGGGGAGCTTTGACACGGAGGGGCTCAGTGGCGAAGAGGATGACGCAGTGCTGGCGGCATGGACGCGCTTGATCTTCTTCTGCGGCGGCTGGTCGGATTGAGGCGTGTTGGAGGAAGGCGGTGAGCGATGCGACGACGATCGCGAGCTGTTTGGGAGCTGGATGCCGAGCATGGGTAGCGACAGCGACTTGCGCCTGGTGTTGTAGGGCATTTTTGGCGGAAGGATGCAACGGGCGGCGGGCTGGTGTTGATGGCGGCGAGGCGGGACGACTCCGGCTGTCGCGCGACAGGCAGGCGGCGGGCTAGCGGGTTTGTTGTGGCTGAGGAGAAAAATGGACGGAAAGGGTCCTATTGGTGGCGACGCGGGGGGGCGGAGGAATGCAAACGAGCAGCAAAGCTGACCTGTGTTTGCTGGCGGTGGTTCGGGTGACGATGTGGTGGGAGGAGGGGTCCAGGGGGCTCGCGGCGCGACAGAGGACCAGTGCGTGCGGTGGATTGACACGGTAATCGAGCAGCAGTTGCCAGCAACCAACAATATGTAACAGATACAGACGCGATAAAATGCTACAAGGTAAACAGAAGATGGGCGAGGTGGTGTCGGTGGGGCCTGATGAGTTGGCGGGGAGGGGGAGAGTAGGATTGATTGTCGTTGTTGTCGTGGTAGACGTAGTGGTGGTGTCGTGGTAGTGGTGGTGGTCGAGGAGAGATGGAAGGAGAGACAGGCAAAGACGGACGGGCAAGCCGAACGGCGCGGACGGACGAGAGCGGCGGCGGGCTGGATGACGGTCTCACGAGCCTGAAGTCGGAGGGAAGGGGGATGCGAATTGGTTGTCCCGTAGCAGAGCAGGCCCGTTGCCCAAAACACTCTAGCACAGCTTGGGGGGGGACTTTTCGTCAGCCATCCGCCGACGGGTATTTTCTATTTTCACCACGCGAGCAGGGGCCACAGCAGACAGGCAGGCATTCGATATTTGCTTTTTTATTTTTATTTTTTTCATGCCGTTATACTTCGGGGAGGCGAGAGGGGGGAGGGAAACTCAACGCTCTTCCTTTTCCAACAACAGCAAACGACGACAATCGGATGTCGTCTCCCTGCTCGCGTGCTGCCTCATCCGCCGCATGCCGGTCGTTTTCCGCGCGAGAGAAGGCCCGTCGAAGCCATGTCGAAGATCGCCTGCAACGCTAGTGGCGCCCAGTGGCCCAAACGGTCGGCGCTATCACATAATTCGCTGCTACTTCACTGGCCACCAGCCCGCCGCGCATGAGCGATTGCTGGCCCGCACTTTTTTTTTTTTTTTTTTTCCTTCTCGCCATTTTTTCTGGACTGCGGGTCGGCGCTTCGCAACAGCCGACTGGTGTGTGTGGGTGGGCGGGCGCGTGTTCCGTGTTTGTCACAACAACAAACGCCGCCTTCTTTCTCGTCAGGCACGTCGTCGCCACGGCAATGCCAACCACGGCCAATGCTACCTCGTGTGAAGTGTGTTTGCATATGGCAGGCAGCAGGCACACCGCTCTGCCTCCCAATCTAGCTGCGACGTGATAGGTACATCTATATGCCCAATCGGGCGCCGTCTTTCACTTGCCCCTGTGGAGATGCGGCCAACAACAGCATCATCGTTATTTTCCATCGCCGCCGTCGTCATGTCTATCGTCATTTCGCCCGTCCGCTACCATCATCATCGCGCGACGCAACCGCCGCTCCGCGCAGCCCAGCCACGCGCGGCCGGATCACCACGCCTTGCCCTTGCCTTAGGCTTGCTCTTGGCTTTTTCGCCCTGGCAGAACCCGGCGCGCACAGCAGCTGAACGCGCGCTGCGAGCGGCGGCGGCGACAAGCAGGCGAGCAAATTAGGACGAGCAGGGCCAGCAGCAAGTAACAAACACTGAACCACTGCACTTCCTCAAACAAGGAAAAAGCCCACCGCCCAGCCGCACACACACACGACCAGTGACCACACCCAGCCAGCCAACCAGCCAGTCAGCCAGTAGCCAGGCACCAATCCCCCGGCACACAAACCCTCCCTCCAGCACTGTAACCCCCCGTCTGTCTGGTTTGCCGTCCCCTCGCTTGCCCAGCCCACACCAAGCACCAAGCACCAAGCACCAAGCCCCAAGCCCCCGATCCCTCCCCATGCGTGCACGCGCAGGACGCAGGACGCAAGACGCGAGACGCGGGACGCGCATCCTTCCACCCCAGGGTTGCTCCTGCGTCGTGCGTCGTGCGTCTCGCGTTCCCCGTCCCGCGCGGAGGGGAGGGGAGCGAAGGATCGCTGCGGCCGTTGGCCACCTCCACCATCGCCCAGTCACCACCCAGTCGCCACTACCCAGTCACTACCTACGGAGTACTGTCCACCCAGGTGTACTCCTAGAGTAATCGTACTCATAACCCAGCCAGCCCACCCCAGTCCTGCGCCAAGCAAGCAAGCAAGCAAGCAAGCAAGGCAGACAGCAGCAGGCAGGGAGCAACAGCGCGAAAAAAGAGAGCGATGGAAGGGCTTGGGCGGGCGCGCAACGCGCGTGGCGCGTTTGGGCGCGATCCTTGCTCGTCGTTTTCTGTCATTCTTTCTTCTGCTTGTCTCTTGTCTCTTTTTCCCCAGGCTGGGCTGGTTGGGCGCGACGTGGGCACAGGCGCATCTCGCGCGTTTTGCGATTTGCGCTTTGCGATTTGCGACAGGTAGCTACATATCCCGCTCGTCACGGTACTCTATGTACATACATACGCACGTACGAGTCCTGCACGCATGCACGCACGTACGAGCATCGTCCGTACAGTACGTATGTGTATAGTAATCCGTACGTGCGTACGCATGGACAGAACGCAGTACGCAGTACGCACGAGATGCACGCGAGACATCCATGCGACGAGGGCGAGGGCGGGACGATGCGAACGTCGACGACGACGACGGTTGATGGTGCACGACGAGGGATGAGCGCGTCGTACATACCGTCCCTGCCGTTCGCTGGGCCCCGCCCCAGGTCCCCCCGGCCGTGCTGCGGAGGTACTTGGGTTTGCTTTTGCTTTGCCTAGAGTACGATGGGTGTCTAGAGTACTCTACATAGATATTTGTACTGCTGCTGCTGTGCCGTGCGGGACGGCCGGGTGGGTGTAGGTACATAGGTACTCTGCTCTCTGGTCCCGTGTGCCGTCGACATTCCTGGAGTACGAAGTAGGTCCTCTACCTCATACTCGAGGCAGGCACACGACGCAGCGAGCACTCTCCACACAAAGCCAGCCACCTACCTACTCTACTCACAGGCACGCAAGCCATCCCATCCTTCGCACCTCTGCGCACCAAACATCAAACACGCGACCACCCCTCCCTCCCTCCATCATCTCATCAAACCCGTCCACCCATCCACCCCTCGCCCTCCCTCTCCCCGCCATCAATCCATCCCACCCCCCGCACCCACGCACCCACGCACCCACGCACCCAACCATCGCGCACACACAACCCCTTCCCCGCCGCAGGGCCGCGACCCCTCCGCGCCCCGGTCCCGGCCCCCTCCGCGCACGCACGCCCGCACGCACGCACACCCGCGATCGCGATCGAGATCGGCTCAGATCGCGGGATCGCGGGATCGGAGCGCGGGCATCGTAGGATCTTACTCTAGGTTCTTAGAGGAGGATCTATCTGGGGATAGGTAGGTAGGTGCGCGTACGGTAGGGGCTAGGCTGATCCTGGGGGCGGTGCTGGTTGGTGCGGTGTCTGTGGGGTTGGCGGTGGTGAGGGAGGATGGGGTATAGAAAGTAGAAATAGGTAGGAGAGTGAGGAGAGTTCCTATTTACGAGTAGAGCTATCTGTTATCGCTACTCTTATATATATGACGTACCTATGTAGGTACGCTCTACGCTCTATTCTACCTTGCGTACACCTTCTCCTTACCTACTCCTACCTCTACTAAAACATATATGCACACACAAACAAACAAACAAATACATACACAAAACAACCCCTCCCCACACACTCTCTCTATCTTCCCAGAACCACATGTCTTGCCCAGCCAACCATCACCACCACGACACCTCTACAAGAGAACGCAACGCAACTCAACGCAACAAGCACAAACATCAAACACCAGACCCCCAAGCGCCTTTCGTAGCGCTCACTTTCGCTCATTAACTCCACTCACCTCGCCATCCACTCTCCCATTCACTCATCTGCCCTGCTGTCCACCACCACCACCACCACCACAAACAACCAAACGCCTCCATCACCCACCCCTCACACCCCCTACCCCTCCCCCCATCACGCACAGCGCACCCAGCGCACCAAGCAGCACAAACACACCACTACCACCTACATAGTACACCCCGCAGGCGCAGGCAACTGGCGTTGCACCGGGTGTCAGGAGCGCCCACGCACACGCACACGCCCGCAGCTGCCGTTTGTCTGACGACCGACGGCGGCTAGTACGGTGTGGGGTAAGGTAGGGTGCTGTGGAGAGGAGTGGAGAGAGCAGTGGAAGAGGGGAGGAACGGAAGAGCGTAAAAAGAAGAGAAAAAAAAAAAAAAAAAAAGAGACTAGAGACGGGAGGGGGGTATAACGCCTTCGTTATTGCTATCGTGTACGTATGGTAGTGGATGTGTGCTGTGCTGTGCCGCCTACACCGTCTCCACGTCTACACGTCTACGCGTCTACACTGCCGGACATACAGCGCCTCTCCTCATGCACGCATACATTGCATTGGAGCCGTGCCTTAAGCTGTCGCTGAGCCTGTGCTGTGTGAAAGCAGAGAGCAGACAGCAGACAGCAGAAAGCAAACCCCAAGCGCGCACCCGCACTCGTCGCGCCTCCTGCCGCGTGCAGCGTTTGGCGCGCCGGGCAAGAAATTGACGTTGACGTTGACGCTAACGCTGCGGCAGCAGTGCCAACAGTGTGGAGAACCTTAGGCGGTTACGGGTGTGTGGTGCTTGCTTGCTCAATGCTTTTTGCTCCTCCGCCCGCCGTGGTGGCACGGTGCGCCGGTCCTCACTCCCGCCTTCACGACCGCTTTCACGCCCGCCCCCACAGCCAGCTCTTCCGCTCCGGGCGTGGCCCCGCCTCTTCCGCTGCCGCTGCTGTCGCTTTGGCCCCCTGGAACGACGTCACTTTCCCCTCTGGCCCCTCCACCCCCACCCCCAGCATCGACTCCGTCTCCGCCGCACTCTCCGCCTCCGACGCCCGCTTCAGCTCCACCCACCACGTCGTGCCAAGATGGTACCAAGGGCGGCTGATCTCAACGACCTCGAGCCCGCTCCTCTCGACAATAGCGCCAACATCCTTATTCCACCAGCAGCCATGCGCGTCCGCATGGCCGGGCGCCGACCTATCCAGCCAGCCATTCAACCAGCCATACCAGCCCCTGCCATGCTCCAGCAAAAAGATCCTGCCATCGTCCTTGACCGCGTCGCCCAGCCGTCTTAGCAGCAGCTCCGGCTCATGCGTCGAGCAAAGCCCCATAGTCTGGACGACGGTATCGAAGCGTGCAGCAGCATCGCCCCCCGGCCCAGGAATGCGGTCCAGCGCACTCGCAGCACGGAACTCGACGTCGCGAACGCGCGCCGCGCGCCCCCCCTCGCGCTTGATCTCGAGCCACTTGCGCCGCGCCTCGGCCAGCATCGCCCCGCTCCGGTCCAGCAGCACAAGACGGCGCACCTTTCCGCCATCATAGAACGCGCTGTTGCGGCCCGTCCCCGCGCTGGCCTCGAGCACGTCGCCCCGCGCCCGCGCGGCCAGCTGCCGCCGCAGCCGCACAATCCCCGTCTTGCGCTCCATGCTGTCCACGTCCGCGTCGAAGCGCACGGCGTTGCTGTCGTAGCGGTCGGCGACGTCGGCGGGGACGGCGTATGCGGGCTCGTAGGGCCGCAGTAGCGAGTGCGCCAGGAACGCGACGTACAGGCCTGTCGCGCTGGCGACGCCTAGGGCCGCGTAGAGCGGGATGCGGCGCGCGCGCGAGAGCGTCGTTGCTGCATTGGGCGGTGGTGGTGGTGGTGGTGCTGCTGCTGCTGCGCGTGCGGGGCGTGGAGCTGGCTTGCGCGCGCGCGGGGCGAACTCGAGGGGTTTGGGCGGGCGGGCGGCGGCTTGGGTCTGGGTGGGCTTGTTTTTATTGCTGTTGTTTGGGGGCGGACGAGCAGCGGATTTGGCGCCCATTGCGGCGGTTGGTTGGTCGTAGGTAGAGCTGGAGAGTCGGAAAGACGTGGTGGTGGAGGTTTTGGCCGAGGCGAGCCGCAACTTGCCGCCGCCAGGAAAAAATGCCACGGCCGCGCCCGCACGCCGATAATCGCAGCGAGCGCGGGGAAAAAGACGGGGGGGCCACCACAATCACGCCCTGTACATATTTCCTATCTCTGTCTCTTTTTGATCTCGTGTGTTTGTGTGTATCTCTCTCTCTCCAATCGTCCCATCGCCATGACCTCCTCGTCGTCCCCCGTCCCCGCCTCGATCCTCATCGTCGGCTCCGGCGTCTTCGGCCTCACGACCGCCTACTCGCTGGCGCGCAACCCGGCCTACAGCAAGACGACCATCACCGTCGTCGACCGGCAGGGCTTCCCCTCGCCCGACGCCTCCAGTGTACGGCCTGCCTCGTGACCTCTTCCTCTCCCCGCCGCCAACCAAGCCATACCCTTTCTCACAACCAATCCCCAGATCGACACGTCCCGCATCATCCGCCCCGACTACGCCGACCCCGCCTACGCCGCCCTCGCCTACGAGGCCCAGGACCTCTGGCGCGGGGCCTGGGGCGCCGACGGCCGGTACACCGAGACGGGGCTGTGCTTGACCGCGGAGCCCGGCTGCGCCGACTACGTCAACAAGTCGCTGGAGAACGTGCGCGCGCTCGAAGCCGTGCGGGAAGAGGTGCTGCGCGCAACGGCGCAGACGGCCAACACGGCGGTCCAGCGCGACAACGACGCGCAGCCCGCCCGCCCCGCGCTGCAGGAACTGCGCTCTGCCGCCGAGATATCGCGGATCCACACATTTGGCGGGACGAACGGGTCCGTGGGCTACGTGAACTGGACGTCCGGATGGGCGGACCCGGAGGCGAGCATGGCCCACCTGCAGGCCCTGGTCGCAGCGACAGGGCGCGTGGCGTTCGTGCGCGCAACCGTGACGCGGCTGCTGTTCGCGCACGCAGAGACGACGGTCCCGTCGGCGCAGAGCTCGCGCGTGCTCGGCGCCGCGCTGGACGACGGCCGCGAGCTGCGCGCCGAGGTGACGGTCGTTGCGGCCGGCGCGTGGAGCGGCGCGCTGCTGGACCTGCGCGGCATCGTGGAGGCGACGGGGCAGGCGCTGGCGTACGTCGACATTTCGGCCGACGAGCAAGCCGCCCTGGGCAAGAACCCCACCGTCCTCAATCTCGCCACCGGCATGTTCGTCATCCCGCCCTCGCGCCGCCTGCTCAAGCTCGCGCGCCACGGCCACGGCTACTCCCACTACGTCAACATCGCGCACCCAGAGCTGCCCGCGAGCGCAAACGAGACGATCTCGGTTTCGCTGCCGCGCACGCACGCGACCTCCCCCGCACTGCCCGCCCACCTGCCCGCCGAGGCAGAGGCCGCGCTGCGCAAACTCTGCCAGGACCTCGTGCCCAGCTGCGCGGCGCGCCCGTTCCGCAGCACGCGCCTGTGCTACTACGCCGACACGCGCGACGGTGACTTCCTCATCACGCACCACCCAGCGTACGGGCGGAGTTTGTTCGTCGCGACGGGCGGGTCCGGGCACGGCTTCAAGTTCCTGCCCGTTATCGGTGATCGCATCGTCCAGTGCTTGGAGGGAAGGCCGCCCGCGCAGTTCCGTGACAAGTGGGCGTGGCCCAAGGAGCGTGTGCCGTTTGAGCTGTGGAAGGGGGATGGGAGCCGCGGCGGGAGGAAGGGCATGCGCCTTGAGAGGGAGTATGCTAAGGGTGCGCGGTTGTAAGGTGGAGAGGCGGGGAGGCGGGTTGGGGATGGGAGAGGGGGAGGGAAAGAGAGGGAGAGAGGACGGAGGCTTGGTCTGAAGAAAGGAAAAGGAAAAGGAAAAGAAAGAAAAGAGAGGAGAGAAGAAAAGAGAGAGAAGAAAAGAGAAAGAGAAGAAAAGACGAAGAGAAAGCAGCATAAAACTACATACCTACCTACCTACATACCAACCCACCCACCCACACATACATATCCAACCAAACATTGAATCGCGCAATTCCACCCC